>NC_089517.1:21342528-21642528 GCF_963924715.1 Thunnus thynnus | reverse complement strand
CAAAATGAACTTTGAAATATTTTTCTGTGTGTTCTGGTCACTGGTTGTGCTCTGTAAAGTCACTGTCAGCTTCAATCTGGTGACCCAAGCAGTGACGGGAAGTGAGAAAAAAGTGCTGAGAAGTCCAGAACCCCTTAGAAACATAAATGGGAACACTGGCCACTAGACAGTAATCACAGCAAACTGGAGTCTACTAAAGTTACCAAATATCCTCAGTGGTTATTTTTCATGAGGACAAACATTAATTTTGCTAAGGGAGCTCTATCTTGTAGTGAAGCTCTGAATTCTTACACATTTTGTGAAAGAATGCAGTGAAAGGTATTTTTGAACAATTGTTTATATGGTTTTATTGTTTATCGGGCCTGGAGAGGCACGTTGCTCCCCTAAGCTGACTGACCGTCTAAATGCAAGCCGGTATTGATTGTCCTTCCTCAGGCCTTTCACACAGCTTTGCTGAGGACACATTAAACGTGTTATAAGTCATTAAGAGCTCCAGGCGTCAAATCTCACCTGTCTAAGTTAAAATATATTGACATACTGTGCTCTGACAAACTTTTTTATTTTTAGAGGCAGCCTCTAGGTGTGTACTGATGCCTGGGATGTGTGTGTTTGTGTGAGCTTATGTGTTTGTTTATGTGTTTGTGTCTTCATGTGTGTATCATCTCTGTACTGTGCTGAACACTGGGGAGCATGTGTCAGCGTATGGTTGTGTTGGGTACACACAGAGACATTGAATCTGTGTGTGCTTGTGTGTGCTTGTGTGTGTGTGTGTGTGTTTGTGTGGAAGGAGTAGGCTCGTCCTCTTGCTGCCCCGGGGGCTCAGAGCCCATTTCCTGTTGTGCAGTGTGATAAGTTTCCCTGTCAGATCCTCCCAGCACCACTATATTTCTGATAAGCTCCACCGCTAGTTTTCCCGACCTCTGGCACAGAGATCAATTTGAGATTGATTCAGAATGCCCTGCTGGGCTGAGCTAGAAGATCAATTTGAGATGGATTGTTCACGCCAGGGGGCCAATGACACGCAGTGCAGTGCTCACTTGCTTTCCCTCCTTTGCTTTCTTCACCCCTCACTCTCCCTGACTGTTGTTATTTCTTTCTCTCTCTGCATTTTTTCTCCTCTATCTACTCCTCTCTCTTTCAATTGTTTCACACTTGTCCGCTGTACTGTTGTTACTCTGTGTTACACCCTATGCCTTTCACCCTTTTGCATCAATCCTTATTCATGCCTCCTTTTCTCCCTCTTCCACCTGCTTCCTTTACTTTTTTCCTTCCAACTTAGAGCAGGCAGTAGGGACAGAGAGAACTTCATTAGTAGGGGGACCAACCTCTGTAGAGTGATACACCTGCCGGACAGCAGAGATAACTCATCTAGCTTGGTAATGCCACAGAATATATGGATATAAAACAACACACAACCCCACACACACTGAAACAACAAGAAAATATTTGTATTTTCTTAGTCACTCTGTTATCATGGTCATTCTTACAAGCATACCCTGAGCCATTGGTGTCACCACCGCAGGCTCATGACCTTATCTCTACAGAGCATCATGTCTACAGCCACCATATCACTCTCTCCCTCCTTCCTTCAAACCTCTTCATCTCTGCTGTCTCAAAGGCTCGGCAGTGGCCCTGAAACCAGCAGATGCACTCCCCTCCCTTCTCCGCACAGTGTGACCTTTTCTCCAGCAGTACATCCACCTCTGACTGCACTGACCTTTACCTACAGTACAGCCCCCGTCATCTCTCACAGGAACAGACTGCCGACAGTATTACATCGCTTGTGCATCCATGCAGAGAGAAGGCCAGGAAAGGTCAGGGAGAAAAGCTGGACAGAGAAATGAAAATAGGTTACACAGTAAAATTGTTTCTGAAATGAAAGGGGAAGGTACAGTAGGCTTTGCTGAGTAGTTGGTGTGCTGTTTTTTTGCAACAGCACAAGCAAAAACTGCCACCACATCCATGTGCTTGTCAATCGTAGTCACTCTCTCTCTCTCAAGGATGGTGTGCAAGGATGCTTGGTTCAGTATGCTTCGAGCAAACCCGTGCGTATGAAGTCTCTTCCCAACATGTTTAAAGGCAAGTGTTTACGGCTGTTATGAACAATCGCACTCAAAGATGAGGCGAAATGTCTGCTGTCATGTAGAGAAGTGAGTAATTAATTGTAAAAATAGGGATAAAGGTGCACACTTTCACAGTCTCTCCTCAAGGGCATAAAAGAGACAGACGTAAGTGTGTGAACAACAACAACAAAAATAAAAAAGCTTGAGAGACAAGTTCTCTGCCTTCAATCACTGTGTAAAGTAGGGCGTGCTTGTCAGACTGTCAGTTTTGGATAGTTACAAAAATGGCCAGAACCCCACCTCTGTGTTATGTGAGGAGGTTTTAGGTGCTGTTCAAAGTACAGTAACTTGTTTGAGGCCTTACCTCTTCATGCTGGCTCAATGTTGAAACTATTGCTAATTCACTGCAATTGCCTAAAAATCTGTTGCATAAATCAATGTGCCGCTGCCCCAATACAATTAAAGGATAGTTTCACAATTTATATATATATATATATATATATATACACACACACATATTAAATTGTAGTCTTCTCAAAAGTCGAGGCTGTACCAGGACCCCTGGCCTGAGGTCAATCAGCGGTTTGGCCGCAACTGCCTGGACATACTCCATGTGGTTGACCTCATCCTTTGCAACCCCGCTTCAACAGCTGATTGTGAGCGGGGATTCAATGCCATGAAGCTGGTCAAAAGGGACTGGCGGGCCGGTCTTAAGAGTCAGAACTTGTCAGACCTGCTGACTGTACAGCTGTCCTCTGCATCCATCACAGACGTTGATCCAGCCCCAGCCATCAAGTTGGCAAGCAAAATTTAATGTCAGGCCCTGGTTATGGGGGACAGAATCCACAGTCCTCCTTCTGTGCAAAAATGTATTTGAAAGTCAGAAGCTCATATGAAGCTTCAGTAGTCCAAATGAGCAAAATTAAGAGGATAACTTACAGAGTTACCACCTTTTTACTGCAAATTATTATCCTCTCACTGATGCTCAGTAGAGAAACACTGTCCAGGGAAACACAAAGAGGGAATTTTGTACTAAAACACTTTAATGTTGGAAGATATCCACTTCATTTGACTTAATTTTGTCACATTAGCTTAAGATAAACTTTGAAATATATTTTTGCTCAAAACAAGGACTGCGAATCTTGTCCCTCATTGCTTACATTGTAAGCAAATTTGAGAGGGATCTTTTAATGAACAGGAGGAATGATTACAGTGAGCAAAACCTGTTTCAATGTTCATTTGGGCACCTGAATATTAGACAGACTTGGGAAAACTGTGAACTTGTGTATGATCTCAATCAATAGAGCAGATTACATTCATTTGAACAGGAGCTCACATATCTGCAGCAACACACTTTTAGTCACAGGTCTAATCTACAATGCAACAGGAGTTGCATTGTACATCATGTTTCCATATTTTCTTTTTTTCGTTTACCTTGGTTGACTTTAATTTACATTTTCCACTGTTGGATATCACTTTGTTCAGCTTCTCCTGCTTTCATTTACACTAACACAAAGATTTATGTGACACTACACACAAAATCCTGTGGCACTGAGCAGAGAGTGAGCCTTTAATATGTACACATGCATCATGGGCCTGTACTGGTTTCAGGCTTGTTCTACAGTCAGTCAGAGGAGCTGATTGGGCCCTGCACAAACTCATAAAGTAATAACGGCGCATAATGTAATAAAAAATGTAATAAAAACTGTTAATGTGATAATCTGCCAATAATGTAATCAAAATGTTGAGCGCAAAATGTAATAACTGTTTGCATTATGTGCAAGTTATAAAATGCAACTGATGCAATGTGAATAGGACTTCTAGCTGTAGCTAATTTTCAGTCATTGTCCCTGGTTAGGCTTTTAAGGGATAAAACACACACATAATACAACACCCTAATTCAGGCATAGAGACTAACAATAAAATAGATATAGACAAAAAACCACTACAAACAGTAATTTAGACAACAAAGATGACAAACGATAATCAAGAACAATGACTGAAAACGATTAAGAACAACAAAAAGGAAAGAAAGTACGTATGCTATAAACTCATGTATCTCGGTGTTCACAGATTTGCCTTTGTTTAAGCCATAATTTTGCCTTAGTACTGAAAGCTTTAAAAATCAATTAATGTTTTTATTTCTGATGGCAGGGTATTCCAAATCTGTGGGCCTTTAACTGGAAAAGAGGATTGACCAAATGTTATTTTGCATTTTGCTGGTTTGCAGTCTCCAAAGTGGCTCCTTTGCTATTATATTTTAAAATCATTTGACTGACTAGTTCTGGGGCGAGGCCATTCACACACTTAAAAATCAATTTTATAAATGAGAGATTTATAAACTTCTCAAAGCTTAATAAATTATTCTATTTTCGGAATGATGCAATGGTGCCATTTTATTGGGCTCTGATCCAATATCTTCAAAGCTTGTTTGTATAACGACATCGTAGGTTTCATTACTGATTGGGTTGTCTGGCCCCAGACGGTTACACAATAAGAGAGATGCGATAGAATCATGGCGTGTATATATAGTTGGAAATGGCAATTTTATTTATATAGTACATTTCATTGCAAGTAAGATGATTTCCATTAAAAAACAAAATATAAAAACATAGGCATAAACATGAGAACATAGGTAACATAAACAATATAAATATCAGAATATAAACATAAGTAAAATGCAGAAACCGAATGAATGAAACATACAGCCACCGTACATTAAACATACCACACAGCAATTAAAAACCCAGAAACATCAACACAATCCTGTCCTATCACATCTACCCAACTGTAACTGTAACAAGTGCTACCAAATGCGTACACAGACACACAAACACGCACACAGTACTCAACCATAAACCTGGGAGAATAGGAAAGTTTTCAGTTTGCTTTTGAATGTGAACACAGTTGTGATGGACCTCAGATCAGCAGGCTGCTTGCTCCAGAGAGCAGGACCACAACAACAGAGGGCACCCTCACCGGACCTGGATCTAATTCTGGGTACAACTAGAAGACCTGCGCCTGATGACCTCAGAGGCCTGATCAGGCTATAATCAGTGAGCAAGTCAGAAATGTACTGAGGAGCCAAACCATTAAGTGCTTTACAGACTATCCCGTATTGTATGGAGAGCCAATGAAGTGATTTCAGTATCGGAGCAATATGTTTCATGTACGTGAAGGACTCTGGTTGCTGCATTTTGATTGAGCTGGAACCGTCTTACTGGCTGTTTGGGTAATCTAGCAAGTAGAGTGTTGTAGATGAACCAGTTTCTCAGAGTCAGTTTGAGATATGAATGCTCTGAGTTTTTATATATTTTTAAGTGATAAAACACTGATCTGGTGATATTTGTAATGTGATTTTCAAAATTGAGAGCAATATCCAAAATAATACCAAGGTTTCTGACTTGCTCACTGCATTTCAGAGACCTGTGATGCCAAGTGTGAATAAATTTCCTGTCTCTGTTTTTTAGGACCAACTATGAGTATGTCATTCTTGTCTGTATTCAGATTTAAAAAGTGCCTGGACATTCAGTAATCAATATCATCAATACAGTTTACTAGTTTGTGAAGAGGACTGAGATTACAGGAGGAAAGTGAAATGTACAACTGTGTGTCATCGGCGTATGAATGATAAGATATATTATGTTTCTCTATGATGATACCAAACAGGAGCATGTGTAAATTAAAGAGCAGTTGTTCAAGGACTGACCCTTGTAGAACCCCAGATTGTCTCTACAGATTTAAAACTGCCAATTGAAACATAAAAGCTCCTGTCCTTTACGTAGGATGGAAACCAGTTAAGAACAGGACCCGTTAAGCCGACTGAATCATGAAGCCTTTGAATTAAAATGTCATGATCAACAGTATCAAAGGCAGCAGTGAGATCAAGTAATACTAAAATGGAAGTTCTCTGTGAGTCACTGTTGATCTTAAGGTCACTGATTACTCTTTTGAGAGCTGTTTCAGTGCTATGATTTGCTCTGAAACACGACCGGTGTGTATCATATATATTGTGAATTCAAAGATATTCATCCAGTTGTTTGTCTACAACTTTTTCAAGTATTTTACTTAGAAAAGGGAGATTGGAAATTGGTCTATAGATGGATCTAGGTTGCATTTATTCAACAGAGGTGAGATTACAGCATGCTTGGGAGAAGCAGGGAAAATGCCAGTCTGCAGAGAGCTATTAATAATACTTACTATGTCATTTCTAAAGCAGTGAGAGACAGGTAGGGATGGAATCAAGAGAACAGGTGCAAGACTTAAGGCGCTGAATTACTTCCTCCGCATTTCTGGAGTTAACAGGTGAGAATGTAGACATTGAGCTCATGGCAGTAAAATGGTATGAGGGTGACAAGGGGCCGGGAGTATTGCTGCAAGAAATTATCTCTAATATGAGAGACTTTTTCCTCAAAGAAAATGGTAAATTCATCACATTTGGTAATAGAGGGAAACTCGTGAGGGATAGATTTGGAGGTATTAATCAGTTTGTCAATTGAAGAGAATAGGAGAGAGGCATTATTGTTCTTCTAAGCTTTATTATTCTTTTTCCATCTTCCATATGTTTTTCAATTGACTACTAATTCTAGATACTTTCAGCTACAGAAGCCATTCAAATACCAAAATGTTCAGCTCTTTCAAGAAACTTGTGCTTGTATTCAGCTTTTTTCTGCCTTTTCTACTTTTTAAAATATTAACCTTTTTTCAACAAATTTTCACAATGTAAGTAAATGGGAGCAATCTCCAAATCCTCTTCACTTTGAAATGCTTTTCCTTCTGCATACTTTAACTATATATACTATTACTATAGACGTCATTTGAACTTTAAACAGGTCAAGGTGGAGACTTTCAGCTATCCCTTTCTGCTCCTCTGCTTTTTTCAAAAAAATCTTCAACCCTTATAACTTCCACAACGTTCACTTCTCATAGACAAGTTATATATCAAAACGTAGACAAATTTGTCTTATTTCAGATAATGTGCCTATTTAAGCAATAGGACTTACAGTTTTTGAATTTTCTACCTTAAAGCACCAAGAGAGCCCTTCAGCTGTCTCACTGACTGTCATGTTATTTTACCTCTCACTGTCTTAGGCAAAAACACAAATGTGCTGACTTTTGAAACTGTGTCTCTGTCATTTTTAACTTCATCCACACAAATTACACATCTACATCTTCAGCAAAGTCTTATGATTGTGACAGTGCGGACATTTCAACAATATGACCTGCAGTTTTTAAATGATAGCGTCTTCTTTGAGTTGTACCTCGGCAGAGCTCTCTGTATGTTATCACCAGTTCTAATCAACATACAGTAACACACAGCTGATTGTGATTAGCTGATTAATCCTCCAGCAGTTTGTGCCTCACACACATACAGATACACACAAACTGACACACACACTGACACAAAAACACACACATACACAAACAGTTATCTATCTTTGTGGGGACTTTTGCAGGGAAAGCCATTACAGTTTAGCTTCCAGCTTTTCTACCAATGTATTTCAGCTCTTAGCTTCTTTAGATTATGCAGTTCAGTTTCTACTTCTAGCATTTTACTTAACATTTCTGCATTTTCAGCAATGTTTTGCAGCTCTCAGCTCTTTACTCTAATACCTTTTTTGTTCCAAAGTGTTTAGCAATTCAGTTCATCTGTATGATATCTATACAAATAATTTCTTCTCTCCACCTTTTCAGGCAATACATGGAAACTTCCAGCTTTTACAGTACTAAAGTTTAGCTTTCAGCTTTTCTAGCAATGTATTTCTTTAGGTAATGCAGTTCATCTTCCAGTTCTGCCAGTTTTACATTTTTCAGCTTCCAGGTTTTTCAGCAGTGCAGTCAGTGCATTTGAGCTTTCAGATTTTTCAGGCAATTTGTTTCATATTTCTGCATTTTCAGCAATGCTTTGAGATTCAGGTCAGCCTCTAACGTTCACATCGCAGGAAATGCAATTTTCTAGTTCTGATTATTTGATCAGAGCTAGAAATTATTTTGAGTGGTTCTTGCCATAATATGGATTACTACAGTAGTCTCAAATGCATTAAGAAGGCAAGACATTCCACCAATTAATTAATTGACAAGGCACACCTGTTAATTGAAACGCATTTCAGGTGCATTTTTCAAATAAGCTATTCAAAACTTTAAAGCTCAGGACATGGTTTATATAATCTCTTTAAATGTTTGAAGTTTGGATATAATTTGTATTACATTTTGATAAGAAAGTTTAATTTCTGGTATAAATACTATCTATGTTTCATGAAGCATTTTTCTGTCTGTCAGCTGTGTCAGTATTTGTTTATCAAAAACTGTTCAAAAGTCCTCATATTGCATGACATCTGCTTGTGTTGAGTGCATTGCTGCATTTGTTGAGCTTTTTGCTACTAGTGCAACAGGGCTTTCTCAAATTCATCTTGTTTTTGTATTAATAGATTGACATGCATGCATTTAGATGTTTCAAAAGAAAAGAAGCCTCTACTACTATTCATCCACCACTATTTATGCACAGAATTACATGTCAAAGATTTTGATTTCTGATAAACAATTTGCAACATCATGTATACATTATATTTACATTTATAATATCTATACTTTCATAAACTGAATTAGATTTGCCAATATCTTTGCTTTTGCTAAAACACCTAAAATGCACAAAAAGGAATAATTGTATGTGGTTTGCATTTGAATAGCAACCCTATACTTGAAAAAACACGGGGCACAATTGAAATGTGGATCATGCTGTATATGGATCAAATACTGTATATATTGGACTTGAGAGCATTACATTTTAATTTGCTATTACAATATATGTCGAGTTATTATATTTTTAACAAAAAAGTTTCCACTAAACTCACAATGTAATAACTTGCACAAAATGTAATAACTTATTATATTATGCACAGAAAGTTATTATATTTTACGCTCACCATTTTGATTACATTATTGGCAGATTATTATATTAACTGTTTTTATTACATTATGCACATTTATTATAAATGAGTTTCTACAGACCCAAAGTGTCTGACATGGCCAGAACAACATTGCTATTCAGAATGAATACTGATATATTAGTCACACAGGCCGAGGACTCTCTCCACACTTCATTTAACTTCATTTTACCAAGGTGCAGACATAAGCAGAATGGTCCTGCTATTTTGTGAGGAGAAACTAAATGGTGAGAAATTCATCACAGTGAACTGCAGCATATATTCTGAAGCATTTTTCCAACAACAAATGAACAACGCAAACTGACGGTATTGCTGCGGTATGGTGATTTTTTTTTCTGTATGTAATTTGCAACGTTTGCCTTTATCAGTTGATTTGCTGACTATCCATCAAATATCACATGCTACAATGTCTTCCAGCCAAGTCATCAAATGCAGGGAGACCATATCTATGTCCTGGGAGAGAATTAATGTGGTGGGTTACTGTATCCCTCACAGAGTCACCATCATCAGCCTGGCCATGAGTTGACACAACACTTCAGCACGGACCCACATTGACCACAGTTCCAGGACACATTGGTAAAAAGGTAGGTGGACATGTGTATGTTGCATGTATTTTATGTTTTTTGCAAGCAACAAAATGTTATTTATTCCCATTAACAATAAATAAATAGGAGATATTATCTGCCAATCTGTGACCCTGTACATTATACTGCCCTCTTTAAATAATGTCTATAGCTGTCAGTTTTTAAATGATCAGGATGTAGCGTGTACAGCGTTAGCTGTGGGTGGGTGTCATAACAGCTGGCAGTCAGCTGTGTTGTGACAATAAGGGTAATGTCACAGAAATATGTCTGGCAGACTGATGTCTTCCATAAACATGGATTGACCTCAGTATCGTTTTCTTTACTGCAGATTGCCTAGATTTGCCCTTTGCTTTTTTCCGCTGCTTCTGGTGGTTTTACAGATGTCAGGCAGCCGAGCCTCCGGCGAGATACAAATATATGGTCCGTCAAAATAAGTGACAAGTGCTGCATGGGGAACAAAATGAGATACACATTTCAGCTGCATATTAACTTTAAAGGATCTATTCTAAAGATTTGGTCACATTGCCTCTAAAATGTTGAAGGGTAATTCTGGTTTATTACATCTTGGGTCTTTATTTTCATAGTTTTGGTCATAATTTCTATCGATTATGGCAACATTACACTGATTAAAGTAATAGCTGAGATTTAGGAACATGGTGGCATTACAACAACAGTGTCTAATTGGGCAAGAAAGAGGCAGTCAGATGACGGTATACCACATTATATAAACCATGTACATCTAAAGCCATTATGGAAGGTCTGTAAGTTGGTCTGTTAACTCTAATGGACACCTTTGGTTGTAATTTTATCATATGCCTCCATTTTCTCTCACAAATAAGTTTGGCTAACCTGGGGTTTATTTAAAACCTACATGTCATGTTTCTTTCTCCATCAGATTTGTTTTTAATGATGTTGACATCCAGAACTCAGGAATTAATTTGAGGAGTACAATAATATTATTACTGATAAGAGTGATGGCCAGAATAAGTTTTAATATAGTGGGATTATTTTTTGTCACTTTCTTATCTATCTTTGTAATGTCTGCTATCAGATTAGCTTGTGGAAGACTATACATCGGATAGGACAGAGAGTTCATACCCTGATGCCTCCATCCTTCCTGCTCCATTTGAAATCTTTGAGCCTATACGACAGATGGGCTTGCTGCATTGTTTCCAGCCTAACTCAAACTCCTCTATGACCAGCCCTTCTGATAATTGAAACAGATGAGAGAATATTAAAAGAATGAAGCACACAGAGAAAGCAGACAAAAATACCAGAGACCATATGCTCAGTACACTCTGCCACTCAGTGTTCAGGCCAGTCCCCTCTCCTCCTTCTCAGTCGCTCTCTCTTTCCCCTCTTCACTAATGGCGCAAGCGTTAAAACACAAGCACACAACACAGCTGGACATTTATACTGATAAAGCTATGACCACACAAACTAAGAATCACTGTTATAGGTTTGCAGAGATTTCCTTTGAAGTTTGGTTAAAACATCAGGGAGGGAAGAGACTTAACCTTAAAATAATTAAATAGATTTTGTATTGTGGAGCTTCCGTCTTCAATATTTCTCTGTCTCTTAATGGCACGAAAAAGACAAAAAGTAAGAGAGGAAAGATGAAAGAATTGCTTAACTACAGAAGTTTTTTTGTCATAACCCGCACAGTTTTCTAAATCATTGGATAATTGCTACACACACTCATACACACAGACCGCTGAGACCCTTCCTCTGGCACCTGAGCCTCCCTATATAGGCCACACAGTACAGTGAGCTTTTGTAGTAGTGCAATGGAGCAAACAGAGGCCACGGCTGTAGCAGCAGCATCTGGGCTGTGAAATGCTCACCACTCTGTCTACCCCATCCCTCCTTCCACAGCTGGGGCTTGACAAGCTAGAGGGGACCTGTGACAGTCATGAAACATGGACGATAAATGATGACAAAACCCTTATGTCGTCAGACTCGCTCTGAAGCAAATGGCCTGTGGGGTGACATATGAGCAAGTGGCAGTGGGGAGAAAGAAGGAGAAAAAAATAGAGGAAAAGCTTTGATTGAAATAAAGGGGAGGCAATCATTTTTCTTTAAAATGATAATCCAACTCTTTAGCAGTAATAACAATCCAGAAATGCTAGCAGCCCGCATGGTGTTGCATTGGGAGATTACATTGCTTTCGCATCTTAGACATGAGTTAGAAAGTTTGTTCGCAAAGTAATCTAGGCCACAGGCAGCAGCGTTTGTTGGCCAGCTCTGTGAGAACAGTGGGAGGAGGGAGGAGACGGGGCACGCTGCTGCCAGCAGCACAGAGCAGGATTATTGGAGTCTGGACAGGGAGATTTTTGGTGGCTGTCTCACCCTGATTTACATTTGTGACTTTAGCTGTATTGTAGTTTTCTGTTTCTGGGAGATTATAATGTAGATTGTCTTGTCTCGTGGGCTGAGGCTATATCAGGGCTGATACCTCAGGTGTGTTCCATTTGTATGTGTGTGCGTGTGTTGTACTGTATGACTAACCTCATTAATGCATGGCCGCACGCTGTTGAATAACTACATGGTGGAATGGGCAAACAGTGTTTGGGGTTTTAAGGTTTAGGCAGAGATGGTCAGAGACGTGGGGAATGGAGGAGGGAGCGGAGAGCAGCAGCCTCGCTGGATTAACTGTTCTGAAGGACAGGCTGGGGACATAATATATAATGTCCCATACTGCAGTATTCATAGTACTGTATGATAATGATGAAGCATAACAGAGGGAGAGGGAATGGAGCTGCCAGGAATGTGGAAATATCAGTATTTATTTGGGAGCTGCAAACATATGTGGAGTCCCAGTTCTGCAGAAGCACAGAATATTAATGAGATTTACTGATTCGGCGTGGGACAAACAAGCTGGCATTAATATTATTACATCTGTTAATATTCATTTCCTATTCTTGTTTGTATTCCTAATCTGTTTTGCATTTTGGTGTCCTGGGGTGGATGTCCTGCAAAGAATTTCAGTATTATTTATTGAATATTTATCATGTTTACCCTAGTTGCTTTAATGCTAACATATGCCCTTACAATAGCTCTATTGTCAGCAAAAAGGCATGTGTGTATTATTACATGTGTGTAAGTGGAGCTAAACATATGTTTTCAGGAAGACAATATATATAATTTTTTTGCATTACTGGTGTCTCTCTTCTCTGTTTTGTTTAAAGGATGTCTCCGAAGTGCCTTGCTTTGCTTGCATGTCTATCAGTGTATGACAACAGAGGAACAAGAGAGATTCTCATGGACTTCCAGATGACATGTGGAAGAAAAATGCACTGTCAGAGTCAGTGAGGTAAGAGCTAAGAAACTGGAATCTACTCAAACAGACAGTTTATTGGTGGTTTATTCTCATCAGAGGAGCTCAAGCCAACAAAGCTGCAGCCAGAGTAGGTGCTGTTCAGAGAGATGCTGTTTAAGGAGAGAGAGAGTTGGAGGTAAGAGTAATCTAGGCATGAATGAATTCAAACAAGCCCACACACTATCCCCCTCTGCCCTCCATTCCATCCACCAGCTATCTAAGCACACAGTTAATGTTAGTGTAGCTCCACTGCACTGTATTGAACCGCTGGCAATAAACAGTAATCAGCTCAAATCATATGTGTGCACTACATCAACAGATAGATTAAAACATTGACTGATGGAGACAGCACCTCTGGCTAAAATCAATAGCTGCCTACATACACAGCTGGTATGCAGCTAATAACACATAATGCTGCATTGATTGCAATGCTGATGTGCAGCCTTTGAATCACAGATAAAGGGCTGCAGCAAATAATAGAGCACATGATTATCTGTGAGTGTGTGTGGGTGGGAGTGTGTTTCGGGGGGCAGGGAAAGGGGGGGTTGTTGGGGGGGCCATGGTTTGTACTTACCCGTAAGTGGTGTTGCTGGCCCTCTTACTTGCTGCCCTGGGGCGGCTGGACTTCAAGTCTCCACTCATGCTCATGTCTGCATGGGAGAGCAACCAATTAACGTCATACTGATACAGTAAAGAGCATCATAAAACAACACAGCATGAGAAGAACTTTCAGATGATTAACTAACATGCAACATTGTCTGGTTATGTTCATCCTGCCTGAAACTTCACTCTTTTCATTTGACCAAAATAACCCCTAATCTGTCTTTTGTTTGTTTTCACAGCAGTTTCAAACAATTCTGTGTTGTACTCATTGCCATAATTTGACATGATAATGAATGAAGGGTCGGCTAAAACTGACAGAAGCTGTTCTTCATGTCCATCTTCCTTCACACCCATGTTGATTGCTCCTGCCAGTCTGAGCCAGCTGTTCACCTCCATTTTTGTCTCCTGTCTGCAAGCATACAACAGGAACCGGGTGCAGCTTTAGTGGTGTGCCCCTGCCCCCTTCTCTCTGTCTTTGTATGTCTCTCTTGCAAATACCCCCATACACATGTTCCAATGAGCCAATTAACCATGAGCCATCTTTACTACAGGATATGCCAACAGCTCACTGCTTGTGCTGGTGGTGGTGTGGTATTGATTTACCAAAAGTGAGAATAAAAGAGAGAAAAAGGAAGGAATGAGGAGAGGAGAGGAAAAGAGAGGAGAGGAGAGGAGAGGAGAGGAGAGGAGAGGAGAGGAGAGGAGAGGAGAGGAGAGGAGAGGAGAGGAGAGGAGGCCAGTCTGACATGGACAGATGGGCGGTGAATGGAGTGTGACCGGGCCAGCTGCACATGCACTCACACAGCTTGACTGTCAAATGGCTGGAAGCTACAATTAATTAAGTATGGGTTTGAATGTGTGAAAAAAAAAAAAAATAGACACGTGTAAGTGCCTTTACCTCCCACAGCAGAGATTATTTTCTGAGTTTATAGTCAAACAGTGACCCACTGGATGACTTGTCTGCAGCCAACAGTGTCTCTGCTGGTGAGGAACAGGCCCCTGCTGCTGACATCTAACTTCTCTGAACTATACATGCATGCACACCTGCATCCAGATGGAAAACTACTACTGTGTAATAACCCTATCAAATATTATGACATGTTTTAAATATCTAAATGCTGATCAAAGTGACAATTTTTGAAGGAATATTACTGGTACTTGTAGGAGATACGTGAACACATTTTACTTTTTGAATATGATGAATATGATTTTTTAACTTGATGGCCAATCATTGTTCATGTAACATAGGTAAAACAGCAAAAATAAACTTGTATTGCAGCCTACAGACCAGAAAATTAATATATTCAAAGTTTTTCAAGATAAAATTAAATAAAATCAGATGCAATGTGATCTTCAGTCTTTTTAGTTATATCTTCTTCCACTAAGATGACAAAAGATTTATGTTTATGACAATATGTATTAGACGGACCACTTTAAAAGCATACTGGACTGTTTTTCATCTACACAAAATGGTGCTGAAGTCATGTGTCAGACAGAAACAAAACTGCGTTTTATGGCATGTTTGCTGGCAACATGATGACTGTATGATTGACTGCATGATGAAGCCATTACACAGGAAAAGAGGGGAGGATGCTGCTGAGCACAGTTGTCTCGCTCCACAGGAGAAAAACCTCAGGAGGTAATCAGACTGCTATTTGGTAAACAAAATCGTATACGCTGCAATTAGCCTCTCCAGTGCAGACTTCACATACACACCCATGCACAAATAAAGAAACATAGATGCATGTGTATTTTTGTTAGATGGATGGATGGTGGCTTTTACATTAGAATTTTTTTTTTCTGATTTGAGGTTTGTGTTGATTTAAATTTAGTACATTGTGTTTCCTTCATTTACTGAAAACAGTCCAATCTTTAGTGAGGTGTATGAATGTTTTACATTAGAATGAAGTCAAATCGACGATGACGATTGTTATGATGTCTTTTTCCTCCCTTTTTTGTTCTTTTTTGGTGAGTGCCATATGTGCTCTCAACCCAAACATCGAGCCTTTATAAATACCACTTAAGGCAGATGTCCTCTGTGATAACCCACATTATGCTCAGTAATTGTGTTGGCTGTGATGACGATGAATGCAATGATAATGGTGATTGATGTTAAGTAATTATACATTTTGCCCATATCGTTATAGATATGTGATTAATTTTTTCTCATGTGTGCCTTTCTAATTTTATCTTATTTATTTACTTTTTTAAGTTACAACTTAACATGCAACATGTAACATGCCAATGAAATTGGACTCCAACATAATAAACTATTAAAAAAGAATGATAGCGCATCTGTATGTGTGTTAAAATGGCTCAGGCTTTGTACCCTTTGATGCACTTTGTTTCGCCTTGGTTGTCTATAAAATGTAAATGATGGAACTTCATGAAATCATGAACAGTATTATGAGGAACTGTTGACTTTTGAAAGATTATTTTGCCATCCTAGAGGTTCGTTTTCCTCTGTATTAAAATAGATATTTTACAACAGTATTAAAACAGCTGCTTTACATTATACTGCATATGACAAAATGGGCAGCATGTCATGAACGCATGATGAGTCACCACATGATTCTTACTATATATCAGCTGAATCAGAGATAAGCTCAACACACTCTTGCTGAAAAAGTGTGAATACATCAAACAGACATCAACAATTATTTAACAGCATGTTTGTAAAATAGGAGCAAAGGGCACCAGAGGACACATCAAGGCCACACACGATCAGCCATAATGAGTTATAAAGCCTTTGCCTCGGTCTTCAGTTTGTCACTGTGCTTTATATCGACGGATGTCAGGTCAAGTGCCAGACTGTCACTTTGTACTAAGCCAGAGTGAGAGCCGGCTTAATCACCCTACCTGGAAACAAAATTACACAGTGGAAAAGCTTTTACTGATTTTAAATTTCCATGGGAGGCAGTGGGGGGGGGGGGGGGGATGCTTCAACTGACTGGACAGCCTTTGAAGTCAGACAGCATCCACCCTGCTGAAGTGTCGTTGAGCAAAACACCGGATCTCCACCTGTGATTTGACCTCCCTGCATACACTGAAAAGAGAGTTTTCCTACCAGGGTCAATCAAGTATCCTATTGTTTTTATTACTACCACAAGATAGGCTTCACGTGATTTTTTTTAATGAATGCAACTTTAAAACTCCAGAATGAGACATGCGGTCATCAGCTCTGCAGAAACACATGAGCATGCACTTTATGTTCACAGACTTTTTGGCAAGCAGTTTTATCTTCTGCACAACATGTGCACGCACGCACACACACAACTGTTACTACTACTGTTTCCCCCAAAAATTAATTCTTGCAGTAAGGCCACTAAAATTTGCCTTGAAACCCATACAGACAGTAATGTGCGTAACAAACTATAAATTACCGCTGTATGTCTTATTAATCTGTGCACTTTGAAGTCACTGATGTGTGGGAGATGGAATAATAATGTGATCAGATAAAAACATCACTAAAATTTCTGTCTTCTGTATTCATCATAATTTGCTCTCTTCCTGATTCTTTCATTTTTCATGTGATGGGCTGAGCCGCATCCTTACATTTTTATGTAATTTTCAATTAACGTCTAAATCAAACAACTAATTTCAAAACAGAACACAAAATTACTTTTATTAAACGCTTGAGTGGATGAGTGACACAAACATTTTTATCAGAGAAAAAATAATGTTTAGTAATCCTGCTCACATATCTTTATTTTCTCTGCCTAAAAGCAAAGCAATTATGACTGAATGCCTTTGCAACAATCATTTAAACGAGGACAACTGAGACTGCAAAACTGATTTCACTTTAACTGCTTTTGGCAGATTGCTTCTTCTCATTGTGGTAACGATATTGGTACAACCTACAATTTTTTATCTTAGCTCGCAGAAAAGTTAAGATATAATGCTACATGCTTTCAAGCAGCAAAAAGGTCAAGCGAGAAAATTTTCAACTTGATTTCTTCACCTAGGTTTGCTGATTTTTTTCAAATATAATTAAGGTCTTAAACTTCAAATTAACTAGGCATACTTTATATTATATAGTATATGCTTTGTTGTTACACCTTGTTTGCAGCCTGCTGTGTATTTGGCTGATGTTTAGAACATCTTGTAGATCAGTAAAGAGGCCATTCTTTGCTTGTTTCCACTTTAATGCATTCACAGCTTTTTAGCCCTGACTTGCCATGAAGTTTATTAATCAGGCCACAGTCTGACCCCTACATATGAAATGAAATGTGGATGTAATAGTACAACATGCATGCCTCTTGCTGACAGGCTCCGCACTCTGTCATGCTGCATTTTCTCCATTTCCTGCACTGCAACTGACCTCAGGTCAGACCTAGAGTTAAGTCTGTAACCATGAAGGAAGAGGTTTAGTTTCCATGCTCGGGGCTAAATGCAGAGTGATCACAGACATGGCTGTCAACATAAAAGGGAGGAATATAACCCTAACAGAAACAAAGAGATGGTACGGATACGGATAGACTGCATGTAGAGGGAGATGTTGTGGTGTGCCAAAGTGAAAAGATTGGCTCTTAACACCACAGCAGTGGAAAAAGAGGCAAATGGAAGCTTTTGCAGTTACATGACTACACATTATCTGAGTTATAGATCCTGAAAACCCTCTTGACATCCACATCACAGCGAATGACACAGCCACAGTCTAAGATGAGTTTCACTTAAGCATAAAGTCTTTCAGCCTTTACAGAACTCTACTGAATCCTTTTCTTTCCCAACAGACATGTAGCTTTGTGAGCTGAGTGCTGCTTCTGATCAAGTGTGGAAGTTGTGAGTGTAGCTGTACAGTAGCTGCTCTGCCTGCATGTCTGGTAAAATGCTCTGATTACAGAAGAAAGGAACTATTCATGCTAATTGTTTAGAAAAAAGAAAACAAAATCTAAGCTTTAATCAGCAGAAAGCAGGACTATAAAGTAATTAAACCTGTGGCCAGAGCCATTATGCCCAAAGAGCATGCTGACCTTGCCAATGTGAGAGACAGGTTGGGCTTGGATCATACCTCTCACCATACCTGATGTAGACATAAAGTTGTCAGAAACACCTCTCAGTTCACCCCAGTGTTTACCATCATTAACTCCAACATCCCTGTTTCCTCTGACTCACTACCAAACCATCTGGTTAAATTAATGTGAATGTACAAGAAAAGCCAGAGAAAACATGCCATATGAGGCAAAAGTGAAAGGAAACCTGGGCTTCACAATGAAGTACAGAGACAAGCAAATAATAAAGCATGATTCTCCTGTGAGAAGGGCTAGTAGACAGAGAGGCAAAACATAGGAGGGGATAGCTAAAAAATGAGAGGCACTGTGGAAAATATTGTCTTTCAGACACACAGTGCTGCATGCAAACATCCACTAACAAATGCACACACACACACACACACACACACACACACACACACACACACACACAAACACAGAGGTATGCACTCCGGTATACTCACATCTTGGGCTGAACAGGGTCATATCAGGGATGCAAAACAACCAGGCGACTGAGATAACAGAGGCTAGCTGATTTCTTTGCGTCTCTCTTGCAACTCTCTCCTTTTTACGTCCTCACTCTTGCTGTGTGTGTGTTCAGGCTGGCTTTTGGCTGACTGCTATGATACTACTGAGTCAGTGACAAACCAGCTAGAGAAGCACCAATGGGATGTACCAAGTGTTTTTCTTTGGCAGGGGTGGACAAGGGTGCACTGGGCTGTTCCATTAGCGGGAGAACTGGCAGGAGGATTGGATGAGTGTGCAGCTGGTTTCCCCTCAGCAACAGGAGCTTGGCTAGAGCTCAGGGCTTACAAAATCCAGCCAGGCGAAGAGGAAGCTGCTGTGTGTGTGTGTGTGTGTGTGTGTGTGTGTATGTGTGTGTGTATGTGTGTGTGTGTGTGTGTGTGTGTGTGTGCATGCGTGTGCGCGTGCGTGTATCTTAATTCACATGTCAAAACACAGAAACCTGAAGACACAGCTGTGCAGTTGCCTGACTTCATATTTCTCATATAATATTCATATGAAAAAAGCAAAATTATACACTCACTCACAATGAGGTTGGCAGGAAAAAAAGGGACTCAACGTGTCATTAATGCATTAATTAATGGTAATCTAAAAGAGAGGCATTCAGGGAAAAATATACACACTGAGGACAAGCACACACATGTTGAAGAAAGAAGCACAAACTGCCTTCAACACAGTGTAATTATGTAAGACAGGAGACAAAGGGATTAATGACAAGTACAGAAATTGCTGCTCACTGCTGCTGTTGCTGTTCATATTTTATGAATTTACAAGCAATTATAAGTTGGAGACGCTCAAACTCACAGTGACTTAATCACTGCACTCAGCCTGAACCATACTGAATACTGTGGGTGAACTACAAGTAAAGAGACATTTTTTATTACATCTCTAGTAATATCATTATTATTACACGTTATTTCCATCACTGGGATCTTGATTCTCATTAATCCTGCATCTGAATTAATTAATGAATATGAATCTGTATTGCATGACTGTGCGTGCAGTCTAATTGTTGCTCTATTTTTGTTGTGTGGTAGTTGGAGAAAGAATTCACCTGAGGGTGTTTAATCTTTCTGGCTCCCGAGGAGAGGCTTTCATGTGGGTTTAATTAGCTTCTTTAACAACCAACACAGGGTAAGACTGGCTGTGAGTCAAACTTTAATCTTACTCAATTCTAAAATGATTATTACCTCTTTTCACACTACACTTAACCCAGTCACAATTGCATTATTAAACTGTTAACCATTGGATAACTGTGCTGTCAATTGTGTGACAAGGAGCTAAATTAGCCCTGAGCCTGTAAGGTACAATTGCACTAAGTAAGAAATATATAATGTGACATGTAATGTTTCTGTTTCAATACAAAATATAAAGAACTGTGTGATTTTAATATGGATAGTTTCATGCTCATTGCATTTTTTTAACAACATACAAGAAAAATGATAGTAATAAAGCTACCAAAATATTTGAAGACAGTTTAACATAGGTGCATATTGCAAAAAAAAAATACATTTGTGCTTAATTAAATAAGAAAATTATAAACTGATACTATTATTGGCATGCAAAAAGGTGTTTCTGACTCATATGACCTTGCATCAGTTTGTCCTTCTGTTGAAAGCTCCACTATAAATGGTTGAGACAAACTCCACTCAAACCTACCTCTGACTAAATTATTTAATTATAATTGGTGATAAGTCAAAATATGGTCAAATGTCTTATACCATTTGTGCAGAACTTGCACAATTTTTACTGAACTACATCTGAACTTTCAAGTGAGACTAAAAAGACATAAACAATCACCTTGGACTTAGATAACCCGTAAAGAACCTCAGGCCAAAGGAGAAGCTGTGGTTTCCTGCACCTAGCAGACATCCCTAAAATTTTAACCTCAAACGTAAAAAAGTAGAAGTTTGAAATGTTCCATGGAACGTGTTATAAGTGACAGACAAAGAAAGGTCACTGTTTTGTGCAAAGTCATAAAACATCAGCATGTAGCTGGTAGATGTCCTGGTGGAAGACCATATATGGGTGTAGGAATGTAAGAAGGGGGAGATGTATTGATATAAAAAGAAAAGCCAAGAGAGACTGGGGGTCTCTCTTTTTGGGCTTCCTTTTTGGGTCGTCACTTGAGGTCTGCTTTTTTTCTTTTGCATTTTTAATTTTTAACTCAACCTTTTGTATTTTGTATTACTCATTTTTGTGAAAACCAAATAAAACTGGTTTGTATTTTTGTACACTCCAAGCAAAGTTCCTGACTTGTGCTCATCTCTGAGGTCTTTTGGTATCTCCTTCCAGGTAAGAAGGCACCCCCCTGGGATCAGGCTGTCATGAGATTTAAATTTATTTAGATTACAAATTTATAATGAAATTTGCTAAAGATAATGTATAATTTCTGTACAGAATCAGATTGAAAGGTTTATTATATTTATTATAGGTGTTTAAATGGCTAAACTGTTAGGGCCAGGGCATCAAAGCCACCCTATAAAACCAGGCAAATGCCCTCGACCATCAGAGTGGGCCTCCTCCAGTGATGACCTGTTAGAGGGCCATCTTGGGGTAATTTCAAACCTCCAACACCTATTTGCACCAATACACTTTGTTGCGACCCGGCTGTCAGGCATTCCTGACTAAATAGGCCTGTTCAGAGTGGTTCAACGACAGCTGGTGATTATAGAAGCCAGGCTGATCTCTGGTTCCCTTCAACTACACATATTGTAGCCAAGTGTTCTCACTGCCTTGCTTGGGTTAGGGTCCATTCTCAGCTTTGATGTATGTTATTATGCATTTGTTGTGATGTAAAGTATAATGGCTCAAACATGATTCCAAAACAAAAGAATGAGGATAAAAATAATACCATGAGGATGATCAGGAGGATGGATATTGGATATACTTAAACCTGCATTGATAAATGTTTTGGTCATTGGGGGGCAGCTTATAAAGCTACTATGGCAAATGTGTCAGCAGACTTGCCTATTTACACGTTGAGCAAACACAGAGCAATGTTAGCATTCATTTGAAGTTGTGTTTCTGCCCATCTGGCAAATGTAAGTCCAATATTCACTCTCCTTTTAGCTCTGTTTTACTCTCCACCAACTCCTGAAATAAATATCTGGCTCTATAGCTGCTAAATGCTCCATTACATTCACCAGTTAGTCACTAACTTTATCAGGGAGACTGAACCAAAACAGTAAAGTTGTGGGCCATAAAACAAAAACAATGAACTGAAAATACACAGGTGATAATTACCTGCGGCTTTGTCACCACAAGCAACCCCTTTCATACATATGCAGTCATTTGATCTATTGTTAACAAAATAATATTGATTACAGCACCTTTAAATATTGTAAAAATGATGTTAAGTGTGAAAACAGTGTAATTTCTTTTTATATTTACATCCAACAGAAAGGACATCTCGTAGCTTTTACCAAAATATATCAATTAGACTGGTTACTGACAACTAAAAATTAGACTGGTTACTGACATCAGTATTGTTGGAATAGATGAAAAGCACCAGAAATACAATATATTCTAAGGTATGGTGTCCATATACTATATCATAAATGAATACCCCACTAAATGTTGTTTCAGTGGTGCCAGCTCAGTGTACAATGACAGTACATGCATCCAGGAACAACACCTATGCACATGTGCTATGGGCTGCACATCTCTCAACACACAGGATGAGATAAAGCTTTTGAGCAAAGTATATGTTTAAAAGGATAGGTGACCATTTTTTGCCATGCCAGTGTTGTGACTATAGACTCTTTCTGTCGTAGCAGGTGCCACATGACCTGTAGTTCCACTTGTTGCCACTGCACCAAAATCACTGCACAGTCCAACGCTGTTCCTGTAGGCTATTTAAGCTCACTGAGACATGTTAACAATGACACCTTAATACACGGGCTTACCGGAGCTTAAGCCCTGGGCCCCGGGCCTCTAACCAGACATTAGCTTAAAAAAAATAAAATGTTTAAATTTATTCATATGTTTTGTAATTCATCAAATCACCAATCAGGTAGCTGTAGGACTGGCTTTCTGAATGTCGACTAGCCTACTTTCAGATTAGCTGTAGCTGAGGTTCCAGTGCGAAAGATGAAGCATTCGCATTCTAGCAGTGCTCAGAAATAAAAGAAAAATAATTAAATAAAACAAACAGACGAAAGTGTATGATGAAATTTTGCCAAAGGTCACCGACTTTTTTACTAGTGAGCCTAGAAGCAGCAATGTCAATCAGCAGCTGCAAGCAAACGACCAAGTCTCTATCCCGCCTAATGAGGAAAACAGGGCTACAACTTCTGCTGCTGTGGAGGAAGATGGAGGACTGTGTACTGAGGTAGAGAGAAGAGAAAAACTTTATTGAAAAGTATGGAAATGCCTACAGGGGGAGCCCCTCATATCTGTCTCTGAATGTGTGTGAAGAATATATTGAGCTACTAGGAGAAAAAATCCTTACTGAAATCAGTCGTGTTAAAGTGGCAAAATACTTCTCAATCAGCATGGACACCACGCCAGATGTAACCCATGTTGACCAGCTTACCTTCATCCTGCACTATATGTCCCCGCAGGGCGATATTGAGGAGTGTTACCTGAAATTTCTGCCAATCACTAGCACACCAGAGAAGCCCTCTTTAATTCCATTTTAAGTGTGTTGCAAGCATTGACATCAACAACTGTTGCGGACAGTGTTATGATAATGCAAGCAACATGTCGGCCACATACAAAGGTTTGCAGTCCCACTGGCAGAGTGGGTAACCTGTGTTGCCCACACGCTGAATTAATAGTGTAAATTGCTGTGAAGAATCAGAACAGTTTTTTAGTTTTGTTCAAACACTCTTCAACTTCTCTTCCATGTCTACATCTCACTGGCGGGTTATCACTGTGGGACTGCAGGACAATGAAAAGAACTGCATTGAAATGCTGAAAACACTTTCAGATACAAGATGGTCAGTACACTCAGACGCCACCAAAGCCCTGAGTTTGAATTATGCATTTATCCAGCAACCACTATAAAACATTGCTGACAATAAGCACTAGTCCCTAAATACATGGGAGTAGGCCAGAGTACTTCATAAGAAAATGGATAAGCTGGAAAAAGCATTTCTCTGCAATATATGGAATGACATTCTTCTGCAGCTTCGTAGAGTGAGCGCTCCACTACAGGCAGTTGAACTTGACCTGTGTAATGCTGTATGTGGCAGGCTTATACGATCAATTTGATCGTTTTGAGATGACAGCAAAGAAGATGTCTCCAACTGTATCAGAGATCTATAAGACACACAACATGTGAGAAAATGAAAAAGACAGGCCAATGAATCGTCTGAACCAGACTGTCAGATGTCAAGCCAAAGCAAGTTTTCCATGTCTGTGTTTACCGTTGTGATTGACAGGCTAGTGGCAGAGCTGGACAGAAGATACCAGTCATACAACGATATTCTGGAAAGCTTTCACTTTTAAAACAAATTTCAGGCAATTTCCCCACAGGAGCTCCACTCATCAGTGTAGAGCCGCCAACAAAAATATCACATGGACTTGGAGGAGGACTTTGTGGCAGAAGTTATTCAATTTTTGGAATTGAACTGGCATGAACTGCTCAAACTCTTGAGGCAAGGAAAATTGCCGACCGTGTACGGACATAGCTCTTTGCCTTTTTCTTACCATTCCAATCACCAGTGCAAGCAGAGAGCGATCTTTCTTTTGTTAAAAATTTCCTCTTATAAAAGTAGGTGCTAGTCAACTATGCAGCAAGAAAGACTGGGCCACCCCACCCTAATGTCGATCGGACATGACATTCTTTGGACCATGGATTTTAAAGACACAATCAAGGAGTTTGTGGTGAAGAAGACCAGAAGGAAGCACTTCTGAAGGCAAGACAATATGCTCTTTTGTACTGGTTCTTTGCTTGTGATGTTTGCTGGTTTTTAATTGAAAATACTGATCTTCTTTTGCTGCCACTGTGCACACACACAGGCCTACTTGGCTGATAACCTCACTTTGTCTTGACTTATTGTTGACGTTTTTTCTTATTTTAGTGGGTTTCATATTCTGTTTACTGATAAGGAGGGAACTCCATTTACTATTTGTTGCTGTCCACAGACGCAGAGTGCTGAATTAATGTTGCCGTGGCATACTGTGAAGGGAGGCGTGCACTTGGAACTTGTGGCTAGCTAGTCAATTAAATGTACTTGACAGCCTAGTTATTTAAGTGACAGAGCTTTTTGTTTTTGTTTTTAGAAACAACTTCACTGGAGAAAGCCACGGTACGTCACAAGAAAATGGATGAAGCTTTCTCTGTATTATGTGGAATGACATTCTTTTGCAGTTTCATGGAATGATTTGATTTGGGGTTTACTGTCAGCTATCAGATCTATTAAATAGAGAGACAGCAGAGAAGCAAAGGGAATGAGAGAGGGAAAGAATTGGTGGAGCAGAACTTGGCTTGATGCAGCCCAGCGGACTGACTCACCTAAACTGAAAGGGCTGAGGGGGAGGGCGGAAACAAAGGAAGGAAGGCAAGGACAGAGAGAATTAGCCTGCAGGCTCAGGAAATGGCTGGAATGAGTTTAAATGTAGAAGGAACAGACAGAATACTACAGAGAGAAATAATAAGGAGAAATGAAAAATTATGAGAGTAGGAGAAAGAGTTCAGAAAAAATTTGAGCTGATATACAGTCGTCTAGAGGAGTTTTACCTTAAGATAGGCCTATACATTTTATACTTTAGGTGTGAAAATTGAAAGAATACATGATTGGGAATCAAAACAGGTCACAGATATTATTGCTGGTCTGCTATTTGCCCAACAAAGTATTGATAAACATAACTACTTCTTGCAAATACTCCTGGTTCTAACTGTAAAATGTTTCCTTGTGTATGGAAAATAAATTGGTGTTAATATATTTAAAGTAAGCATGTATTTTGAAGTTGGGCTACAGGCCCACAGAAAGAGGTTTGTTTTAACTGACATACTCAAGCTGTGCTTAGCAAACTGACACATTGACCACATTGCAAAGGATAAAGGTTGCTGGCTACATACTGTTGATGAACTCACACAGGGAGGCAGACAGCCATACTGAGGTTTAGCCGTCAGACTGAAAAGATTGTTGGTGTCAGCCTTCCAAAAAATATGAACATTTTTCCTGTATGGAAACTTAAGATTAGAAAAAACTGGCTGCAGTTTGGTTGAATCTGTGTTTCCAGAACTTGACAAGTCACAACTAGCTTGATAATGAAGATCCTTGCATGCTTGTGCTCATTCATACTGAATCCACTAACTGCTGCTGCATTCAAACTGGGTGATTTAAAGCCAAGTCACAGCTGAATTCTCATGAAGATTGAGATGCAAATCAGTTTGAGAGAAAAACCTGAAATGTGATATCAAGAGTATGGATCTCAGTATCGACTTGTGACATCCACAAATCATATGTGGACAAATATTTTGTGATTACATACTCCAAAAAAATGCCTCAAAACAATTTTTCAGCTTTACATTGAATATGGCAAGAAATACATACAAACAAGCTGAGAATTAGAGATAGAAGGGGGAGCTAAATTGTATCCAAATTGTAATGGAGCTCACTGTGGTGTCCAAAATCCCACTGAATTATAACTTGTGTGATGTTTCCTGATGTGCCAGATTAACTGTGCTTGCTATTTCATGCTTTTGACTTCATGACTTTAATCACAATTCTGAAGAGAAGAGGAATGCCTCAATCCAAAAAAAAAAAAAGAAATGCTTAAGAGAAAATGCACTTCTCTACTCTTGATATATTTTCATCCACAATAGCTATTTTTCACTTTTGGTGATAACTCTGGCCATCCTGACCTCAAGGACGCTCCTGGCTCTGCCTCATCAATAACTTAGAAAAGCACCAACAATTGACACTCTTACACGCCATTATATGCATGATATGTATTCCTGTACATATTAAACTATAGCATTTTCCCTCACATAAAGCATATATACTGTATAATTAGCAGAAGAGCATTAATAACTGAAATTGCAGCCATATCACATGATTCAGTTTGGTTTTCCTTCTTCTTCTACCTGACTCATCATCATCATTATTAGCCTGTGGGCCCACTGGTGACCTGCTTGTTTGCAAGTGAAACACATCTTTCATTTTGGCACATTCACCTGCATGCTGCTTTTCCAGTCTGTACAATATTTCTTTTTTGTCATTGATCCATTTTGTTTAAAAATGCACACAAAAGATTCACTTTTTATCTTCATTTTGCTAAAAATGTACAAAATGTACAAAACATATGTCATTACATGAGCTAGCACATTATAGAGGGGCATTTATGTGCGATATAGGTGTGTCAGTAGCCATTTGTATGACACACAAGGGAAACCATCAGATGTTGGTTCTCATTCTTAGTCAAGTTGGTCAGTTTATGAAACTGCTCTGAGTCACACATCCTCCTCTCCTGATTAGCTAGTCTGAGTGTTCACACCCAGACAGATCGACCAGAGCACCAACACCCAATGAAAATCAGTGTTCACCGAGGTATTACTGTATCTTGACATGATAATCTTCTTTTTAAATGCACCACTGCACTCTTTTCCCCCACCATGGAGCACTGCAGACACTCAGCTCATACATTATCATTGAGTGCCTTTTCTCTTTCCTTCTCCCCCTCTCTCTCTCTGTCACACCCACCAACCCTCCCTCCCCCTCACACCGTCCTCCACTCTCTAGCTGGAGTGTCTCAGTGTGAAAAGCTCATTATGTTCTGCTACTGGACCTGCAAACTCAATTGGACAGACAGCTAGAATCAGTGTGTCTGTATTGTGCTTTTGTGTGAGTGTGGATGCACATGCATACATGCCTGCATTTGTGTGTGTGGGTACCTGTATGTTGGATCAGTGGTGACTGAATCAGGAAGGGCTACATCAGTGTGACAGTGCCTAGGTGGTGAGATTTTCCCCTTTTTTGAGCATTAGGTAACTGTGGCAGTAGCGTGAGCTGGCTGGACTGATGATAAGAGGCCTGCGGCCAGCTGCACACTTCACAAAGCTTTAACTGGCACCTCATTCACTTTGCTTTGCTGCCGGCCCTCAGTTATTACACTTAAAACATTCTCCTGCTCAATAAAACACATTCTTTAGGACCACTGTGTCTTTTTTCATACAGAATGCAGGTAGATATATTTTAACATGGGAACCTGTGATTCACTTCTATCTCCAGCTTTTTATGGATTTAAAATGTTGAAATCTGTGGAGAGCAATCTATATCTTCTTCTCCTTTTTGCTGCTTTGACTGAATAATGTGGGCCAGTGTACAGTGTTGTAAAACATGGAATTAGACTGTTTTTGTGGTTTGGATTTGGTTTTAATGCTGGTCACTTGGATGTGAGATAACAGTGTCCTCTGTCCAGTTTGATCTCAGTTTTGGATGAGGCTGTCTATCCCATAGGCATCTCTCAGAATACAGAACACACACACACACACTCACACACAGTGTTTCCAAACTTGTGATGTATTGAACAAAGAAAACTGGCAGAGCTAGGAGCAGAGCAGGTTCCTCAGAGGATAATCCAATTTATGCTGGCCAGTCTCTGATGAGCAATTAGAAGGAGGATTTAAGTATGCTCTGAGATAGTGAGTGTAAAACTCAGTTAACTTTGCATTAGCGCCTTTTTCCTCGTCACTTGCAAGCAGCGACTGCGTGCAGTGAGACAGACACAATGGAGAGCTCGGCTGAACTGAGTAGCATTCTCAAACAGCCCCATTCATCATCCTCCACAGCCCTATCTTTCTGCGTCAGGGATAGCCTTGTTCACTCGAACTGCCAGGCTGTGACGAAAACCCCCACAAAACTCTTAACTAGCCAGACGTTTCTGCGTCAGCCTGACTCTGAATCTAAATGGAGCTGAATAATCCATAATGTGTTTATTACACTGCAAAAGTTAATTATTTTGATGTCTACTGTTTAGGCTAAGACCTCAAAATATCAGCTGTTGTGGACAATTCAGGGTATTTCAGGTGAGTATCTAAGATACAACATATTCTACTTAAAGGCGACATATCTTGCTTTTTGGGATTTTCTGTTACTCTTACACTATTCTTATCTTATACTATTCTTATTCTTATATGCTGTTCTTATCTCTACCTTCTCCTCGTGATGAAATCATATCGTTTGTGCACACCCACAAACGGCTGTCCGTTCAGTAGCCTTTGTTGCTAAAGTTTTGGTTGTTAATATTGTCCACTCAAATATCAGATTCGGGCTTGAACATGTACAGATGTATTTTAGAAGTTTCCATTTGAGTAAAGAACAAGAAAAAGAAGTGAAATCCTATCACAACTGTTTGTTTATGTAGCCTCCGAGGCTGAGGGGCAGCTTTGAGGAGCTGATCAATCAAAACAGAGTGGGATCATCTGGAGGGGGACCTTAAAGAGACAGGAGCTAAGACGTTTACTTAAACTAGCTTAAACAAGCATACAACAACAACACACACATCAACTCAGAAGCAAATGCATACATAGACACACGGATTAATATTATGTTCACAAAATGATAATGTTAATGTAAGTTGATATGTGTTTTGTAGTTAAATTGCAGTGTTTCTGTGATGAATTGATGTTGATGTTTTGTCATAACATAAATATAAATAAAATTATAAATAAGTATGGTTATTTATTTATTTACTATATCCCCATATATGATCCATTGTTATTACTGATTGTGGCAGCTTTAAGAGCAAAAAGTTAGTGTATGTCCTGTATAGCTACTAGGCAATAATATCAAACCAACATGCAGTTGTTCTCATCTCAGGTTCCTTATAGTCACACTAGAGAAAGACAAAGAACAATGAACGTTTATGACATAATATCATATTGTTGGTTCATTACACATACTTACATTTTTTCCTCATACACAGACATTGGGAGCAGTTTAGGGTTAGCGTCATGCTCAAGGACACTGTGGAGAGGAGGAGCTGGGAATAGAACAAACCTGAATGCTACACAGACTTTACCTGTAACTATTATAAAAGTCAGTCACGTTTACACAGTATGTGATATTTGCTTGTTTGAAGTCTTCATTTGAAGATGAATCCTTGAAGAAATACAATAATACATGTACAGCAATACTACACACAGACACACACACACACACAAACTGTGACTAAGGCATTTCCTGGAGGATTACATTTTGTCTCGTCATTAGCATGAATCATTACTGCGTTGGTTTCCTCCCAGTAGTATGTAAGCAGCCTTAGTCTTGTTTTGTCTTACAGACTCTGACAGGAACCAGCAGACGTGTGCTGAGACGCTTCGATCGTCATGAAAAAGGTGCATCAGACAAAGAGGCGCCTCTTATGCTGCACCTCCCTCCCTCCCTTCTCTCTCTCTCTCCCTTTGATTTTTCATTCCTAATACCTTTAACAGCCATTTCTTTATCACATGTAAAAGAAACATATTGATTTTTCCTTTACTGTGCAAAATCTATTTTGGTACCATAGAAGAAAACAATATGATAAGCAAAATGTGTATTCATAAGGAGTGGACTTATATTTTCAAACAAATTAATTTAACAAAAAAATAAGATTATAGACCTCAAATCAGTACCACAGTAGCCACTTATTTAAATCCACTATCATAAATGTTATTCAGCATAAGTGGTTAAACTATTCTGCATTCATGACAGGCTCATCTTGTCTGCTCTTTTTTATAATCCTGCTTCACATATATTCAGTTACAGACTGAATATTAACAGCATTATTCACTTTTCCAATAGAGGATGTTACATTAATGGCTGTTCTAGCTTCTGCAACACTTGAATGGACATCGCCTTAGTTGCATCACAAGTATAAAAATGTATTTTATCTGATCTCCTCGAGCATATATTTCCAAAAAGCCAGAGGCTCAACAGGCCAAGGTGTAGTCGACTTTAGCCTTGATTAAAGACGAATCAGAGAGGAAATATTTGAGGATCTCGGGCAGCACTCTGGCTCATAATGTAATGACAAATCTGACCAACTGTGCCTTAAAATGGCTGATTATATCCTAAAATCAGCTCTAATATTCACAGGTAGCAGTGAAGAAGTGCAGTGATTGAAGTGATACAGTATGTTGTAGTACAAATATAATGTTTTGTTCCTTAACAATAATTTGTTGTTAGCTCATGAGTATTGGTTGGAGTATTAATAAAGTGAATAAAGGTGAAGGATGTATAACCACTGGGACAAACTTGAGTGTATAATAATATAATAATAATAATAAATCATTCAATTATCCAGGATTGTTTTTGTTTTGAGTAGGGTCAGGCCGGAGTTCTGTAACATTGAGGTTATCAGAAACTTCAAAATGCTAATTATAAGAGGGGATAACTCTTCCAGAGCCAGCAGCTGCTCCCTCTTCTCTTTCTATTGGGCAACAAGTGCCTTGTTCAGCCTCCATTTTCGGCACAGATTTTCTCATCCAGATTTCATACTTTGTTCCCATCACAAACACATTTCTTTATCAGAGTCTTGCTGTCCTTAAATACCCTTTGGTCAGCTTGTCTGGCCTTAATCCTGCATTTGCAAACATTGATGCGTATAATGTTGACCCCACTAGAGAACCAAAATACCCACACACACTACACAGTTATACACACTACACAGTTGCACTGTTTCTAAGCACAAATAGGCCAACACAGCACAATAACATCAGGCATGACAAAAAATTTTCCTCTGATCTGAAATTGAACCTGATTGATAATCATTCACAACAAAAGGAGGTGTATCATTAGACCATTAGCTTGCATATTGCTGAGGTAAGTGGAAAACAAGGCTTAAATGACCTTCATCTGCCTTAAAATACATACAGTTTGAGAGGGAAAGAAGAGAGGACAAAATAACTGTAATATTCAGAAATTATTAAGTTAAATGTCAGTTTTAGGCCAGAGAAAATCATCTTAAACTAAATGCTAAAATAGCCATTAGGTCATCTGTTTGTGCCTCTGCACAGCACAATGCAGAAGTACCTTAAAGTGCAAGATGCTGGCTCCAAATTCCAAATCCCATTCAAATGCATCAACTTCTTTCTAGAAAAACAAAGCTAGTAATTTTTTGCAAGTCATTCTGGCCTCAATTGCTAAATTCAGACAGTCTAATAAGTGGGCTGGTGGTCGCTTTGGAAATTATTGCTAGTTAATAAGATTTGAAGACTTATGGTAAAATTGATGTCTGCTGTGTGATTGTTGATATACGTCCATCTTTATATCCAGGCTATGAATAGGGGACATCTTGTTTCAGCAATTAATCTTTTGAAATGAAAAATATTTGCATATTCATAAATTCTGGATTTTTCAAGGAGGGAGAAGGAATCAATGTTAATTTAAAGATTTTTAAGGAAGTAACTGAACTTTTTTATGGAAAAAACATATCAGAAACAAACTTTTGTCAAAGCAGAGTATTTTTAAGTCTTCAAACATTTCTGATGGGGATCTTTAACAACTCAAGAAAACACTCGCTGCCCTGACAGGTCTGTCGTCCTCACACTCAGTGAACAACCCCATCAAAAATTGGACTGGCCATTATGGCTCCTGACGACATGATCTTATGTGTGACTCAGGTAATGGGCTCAGATCACTGACTCTGTGAAAAAGGTTGTATCAGTGCTGGTTGTATTAGTTCAGAACAGCAGTAATGATGAAGAAGCTGCTCTTTTTTTTTTTTTTTTTTTTGATAATTGTCACTTATTCTTGTGAACGGTCTGCTTTTTGTCAGGCCTGTAGCAACCTCTGTAACGATACCGAGTAGTAGCTCACTGCTTCCAGCATGGTTATTATCATCTAACCACTCATCCACCAACCAAAAGTTCCATGTCTCTCATAGAGAGTCATTGTAGCAGATTATCCTCACTCGCCACATCAGTCCTCTTCATCCTTGGTACTACTTCTCATCTGCTCGCTCCTTCTCCATTCTGAAAATGATACACTCCCCCCACTCTGTCGGGCTGTGTCACTCTTTGAAGTTAATGAGTCAAAACTATCAGTCGTTTCGCTTTTAATTAGAAAACGGACAGAATGATTACATTTTTAATTGAAGCTGTCATTTTCAATTAAGATATGACATCCTTGAGAAGCCCTCCCCCCTCTTAACTCTTTATTTATTCATTTATCAGCACCCTTCTCAAGATGTTCCACCCGTTTGCCTCCTGGTCCCTTTTGCTCTTCCTCTCCTCTCCTCTCCTCTCCTCTCACTGTTAAAGGTCTTTCTCATCAGTGGATAAAGACAAATTAGGCCTCTCTGTTGAGCACCCCCATTGCTTTACTCAGTTTGCCCTTAATGTGTAGTTTTACTGACATCTTACAATCATCTGGTCACTTCTCCTCAGATTCCCTGACTCATTCTATCTCCTGTTAGATATATTTTTCCTCTTGATCTGTTTTTTGGTCTCTCTCCAATCTCTCTCACCCTTCCTGCTCAAGGACTTTGCTTCCTTCTCTCTCATATTGAACCTTTTCCCTCTACTAGCATCACTATCTGCCTCATCTTACATAGTTTCAATCAACAGCATACTGTAGAGAAACATGAGTTGACTTTATTGATATTAAAACAAAACATGCTTGTGTGAACACCATTCAACTCAATACAAAATACTAAAATTCATCACATCTCATGAATGCTAAAGACACCATTTAAAAATGCATCAAATATAAGACTTATACCATACAGAAAATAGATTAAAAATAACAAAAGAATGTAAAAAGTCAAGTTGTACATCTCCTGCAATTGAATGTTCAGAAGTTGGATAGTTTCTCTCAAATCGATCCATTTTGAACCAAAGTTGTCTAAATCTTCTCCCGGAAGGAGTTTCTTTTTTAGGTGAGAGTTTTCTCTTATAGCATTCAAACCCCTTTTGGCAGAGGAGAGTCGATAGATTGAGGAGGGGGAATAGAGGAGGGAATAACCGTGATTTTGGAAGCAGTCTTAACTTGATTCTTTTCTGTAGAGGACAGGATAACAAGCCAAACTTTAATGGGGAGAGTTAGCAGACTTGCCACAACTGATGTGTAAAATTGCACCACTACTTTTTTAGATACTCCAAAAGTTGTTGAGCTAACACAAAAAGTTTATGGGTTATCTCTGTGATTTTGTGAAGATTGCTTTCCCATTTAAAATTGACAGCAGATTGTAAGCAGATAATGCAGTGCTGAACTAGTGCTGTTGATCTTTCTTGACAATGCATCGTGAAAAAAAGAGGCTTTTCGAGGCACAGTGTCAGTTTGTTTTATGGTGCTTGAAACATTACATGTCTGTGTGAATTATGATAGTAAATGTCTTATTCATTTTCTATTAATTTTCTTTTCTCATTTTCTTTCACATATACAGTATGTAGCATTTTAAACATTCAACTGCGAACCATGAATCTTTCATCTTGTTCAGCCAGCTGTCAGACATGACCTTATAATAACAGATTGGGGGTAATAAAGTATTTGGAAATTTATAAAATGCAAAGACTTGAGAGTGCAAGACTGTGTACATCTTGTATCAGGGAATGAACACACACATACTATCAATTGCACCTTAATGCACGGGTTTACCGTGACTTAAGCCAAGGCCTGAGGCCTCGACCGAGGACCAGGGGCCTAACAAGCTATGAGCTAAGAAATTTTTTTAAATATATATTATAAATTATAATATTATATATTTGCACCGCCGCCAGCTATGATCAGCGCACTGTAGTGTAGAACAAAATATATCTGCGTTTAGTAATTCATCAAATCACCGATCAGGCAGCTGTAGCACTGTGCACAGTCTTTCAGGAACGTTGGCTAGCCTACTTTCAGGTAAGCTGTAGCTGAGTTTCAAGTGCAAAAAATCCAAACGACCAAGTCTTTATCCCACCTAATGAGGAAAACAGGGCTACTACGTCTGCTGCTGTGGAGGACGGAGGACTGTGTGCTGAGGTAGAGGGAAGAGATGGAATGGCACTGACAATAGGAGGAGAAGCGCCTGTAGGAGACATATCAGACCCCTACAGTACTGTCTCGGGTTGCTGGGGCAAAATAATAGACCAACAGGTGCGTGCTTACTGGGACAAAATGGGACATGAATCCTGCCAGAATTAAAACTCCAACTTCTCTGCCTCTGAACAGCAGCATAAACAACAGATAAGATACTTCTCAAAATTTCATTTCAAACAGAAACTGGGGAACAGGGAGTATGTGTCCAGAGAGCTTTGCTACTCGCCATCTCAATGTAACATCTTTTGTTTTTTGCTTTTTGGCAATTATAAAAGTCACCATTTGGCAGTAAAGGCTATTGTAACCAAGACCAAGGACCAGGGGCCTCACCAGATATGTGCTTAAAAAAAAAAAGAAGTTTAAATATATATGTTAGAAATTATAATATTATATATTTGCACCACTGCCGTGAACAATATTGGGCTACGGAAGTCCCAGAGGTTTCCCATGCATAGCTAGCTAGCTATACATCAGCACACTGTAGTGTAGAACAAAATACAAAATATATGTCTTATGATTCATCAAATCACCAATCAGGTAGCCGTAGCACAGTGCACTGGCTTTCAGAATGTTGACTAGCCTACTTTAATTTTAGCTGTAGCTTCCAGTGCGAAAGATTAGCTTCGAGTTTCCAGTGTGAAAGATGAAGCATTCACATCCTAACAGTGCTCAGAAACAAAAGAAAAATAAATCGAGAAAATAAACAGAAAAAAGTGTATAGGGAAACTTTGCCAAAGGTCACCTACTTTTTTACTAGTAAGCCTAGAAGCAGCAATGTCAATCAGCAGCTGCAAGCAGATGACTAAGTGTCCATCTTGCCTGATGAGGAAAACAGGGCTACTACTTCTGCTGCTGTGGAGGACAGAGGACTGTGTACTGAGAAAGAGGGAAGAGAAGGAGTGGCGTTGACAACTGACAGAGAAGCGCCGGTAGGAGACACGTCAAACCCCGACAGTACTGACCCAGGTCGCTGGGGCAACAGAATAGACCAACAGGTGCACACTAACTGGGACAAAATGGGACCTGAATCCTACCAGAATAAAAACTCCAACTTCTTCACCTCTGAATGGCAGTATAAAGAAGAATACAGAAAACAGAATAGATACTTCTCAAAATTTAATTTCAAACAAAAACTGGGGAATTGGGAGTATGTGTCCAGAGAGCTTTGCTACTCGCCATCTCAATGTAGCATCTTTTGTTTCTTGCTTTTTGGCAATAAAAAAAAGTCACCATTTGGCAGTGTAGGCTATTGTAACTGGAAGCATGCCATGGAGCGAATACAAGAATATGAAGGCTCTGTCCACCACAAGAAAGCTACTAACACTTATATCAGCCAGTCAGCTGACAGTGGACTCCAAACTGAAACAACAGTTCAATGACGAGTGCAACTATTGGACCCAGGATCTTCAGAGAGTAGCTGCTGTCATTAAGTATTTGACAGAGCACAGACTTCCTTTGAGGGGTCATAGCCACAAATTTGGAGATGTTAACAATGGAAATTATTGCAGTAGTTTGGAGATTATAAGCCAGTTTGATCCATTCCTGAAAGGCCAAATCGAAAAGTATTGAAATGCTGGCAGGGGGAGCCCCTCATATCTGTCTCTGAATGTGTGCAAAGAATTTATTGAACTAATAATGGGAGAGAGGGTTCTTACTGGAATCATCAGTTATGGTAAATTGGCAAAATACTTCTCAATCAGCATTGACTCCACACCAGATATAACCATTGCTGATAAGCTTACCTTCATCCTGTGCCATGTGTTACAAGAGATGGTCATTGACATCAACAACTGTTGCAGACAGTGTTATGATAATGCAAGCAACATGTCGGCCACATACAAAAATTTGCAGTCCTTTATCAAAGAGATTAATCCACTGGCAAAGTGGGCACCCTGCACCACCCACACACTGAATTAATAGTGTAAATTGCTGTGAAGAAACAGAACAGTTTTTTAGTTTTGTTCAAACACTCTTCAACTTCTCTTCCATGTCTACATCTCGCTGGTGGGTTATCACTGTGGGACTGCAAGCTAATGAAAAAGACCACATTGAAACACTGAATATACTGTCAGATACAAGATGGTCAGTGCACTCTCAGCTGCCATCAAAGCGCTGAGTGTCACGGTTCTCTCCCAGTCTGGCTCTATGTCCCTCCACCAGTCCACCAGATGCCTTCAGGCTTTTCCGCCTGTTTAAAACTGGACTGAGTGGGAAGAAGGACAGATAAGAGGCTGCAGTTTATATTAACGGACCACTTGAGATACTGTTGCTTGCTTCATTGACTCTCTTAGAAACTGTGTAAAAGTGAACTGAAACACTGAGCAACAATTGTCTGTCTTTATGTTGTTACATGTGTGAGTTGTCAATGGATATCAGTAAGATATTTTATATTTGTTAACCAGGGCATTCCCTACTGTTAAACCAGAGACCCCCCAATTTATTTTCTTTTGTAATTTAGTTGAGTTTAACTGCATAAAGGGTCATGTCTGCAGGCAATATAGATAATCCTAAATGTCTTTCCAGGATACAGTGTTCGTGAGTTTGTATTTCATTCAGTATTGTTTGTGGATGCGCTGTCTGGTTCCCGCCACCAGGTTATGCTGTTGAGACGGAAAAAGCGAGTTGTGATGGAGAAGAAGAAAACTGTTGTTGTTGTCATGGTAGCCAAGAGAAGAGGACACTCGTTTTTAGCAGCGGAGAAAGTGTGCTGCCGGACTGTAAGAGTGAGCGTAGACTGCTTTGTTTTCGTTGTTTAAAGCAAAAATAAAGACATTGCTAGTTGCACGATAGCCCTGCATCTGCCTGAGTCCTTGGCTGCAACATATTCTGGCGAGCCAGCCAGGAGAAAAGTTCAACCGGAGAGCGCGGCGGCCATTACAGGCACCCGACAGAAGAAGAGGGCTTTTCTCCACAGACGAACTTGGAACGAAAAAGAACCGCCGACAAATGCAAGATGGATTTGGAGATACTTTTAGACCGAGCCACCACCATACTATGCCAGCTGAACTAGGACCGGATAGTGGAGATCTGTAAATATATAAAATGCATCGAAGAAGACGACGAGACTGTTGAAAATATGAGCAGACGAACACTCATTAAAATGGCGGGAAATAAGTTGGGTGATATAGAACAAAACGCAGAGGCAGAGGAAGCAATTCAGATTATTCAAGAACTATTATCCTTTATGGGCGGCAAAACGGAGGAGTGCAACAAAGGGGAAGAGCGGGAATGTCATGACCGGAGAGATGGAAGGAAAATATCTGGAGCTGCAACAGTCCCGCAAAGCCTTAGAAGAGGAAATAAAAATGCTTGGTGTCAAATTGAACATATCTGATGACGCCACAGTAAACCCGATCCAGAACCTGCCGCCAGCCAAGGTGCCGGAAGTGAGTTTTGCATCTGTGGCCAAATTGGTGGAGGTCAACGTGACAAGTTGTCATACACCAACCTCATGCACCAGATGGAGAGCGGGCTCCGTAAGGGTCACGGTGAGTCAGAAGTCATAGAGGCTGTGATAAAGGCCATCAGCCTAGGCCTAAAGCTGCGTGACATGCTTGAAATAAAGACTGATTTGACCCTGCCTCAGCTAAAAACAATATTAAAGGGACATTACAAAGAAGATGACACATCAGACCTGTACCAAAAACTGATCAGTATCTCTCAAGAACCAAAAGAGTCAGCACAAGATTTCTTGTTCAGCGCTATTGAACTAAAAGACAAACTGCTCTTTGCATCCAAGGAGAGAGAGTCAGAGGAACACTACAATGCAGATCTAGTCAAAAGGAAGTTTCTGAGGTCAGTGGGTACAGGACTGCTCAATGACAATATCAAATTCCAGATCAAGCCCTTTCTTGATAATCTGGACGTGACAGATGAAACCCTGATTGAAAAAATAAATGAAGCAGCTAACCTTGAGACTGAGAGACTGAACAAGTTAAAGAAGAACATAACCATGACACCCAGAGTGGCTGAGCTGCAGACAACCAGCAACACCTGGGATGGTTCACAGGGTGTACAAAAGCACTGCTCACAACAGAAATTGTGAGCAGTGCTTTTGACATTGACTTTGGTGCGGCAAAATCTTTTATCTAGCTAATGCACGCTCACCAGTCCAGTAATGAGGGGATCATGGTAAGGACAGGCAAGAGTAAAGTTGTCTTACACCCAGGCGAAGTCACCACAGTGAGATGTCACGCACACACACAGACTGAGAAAGACACCTTAATGCTGTTTTGCCCCAAAATGGACACAGACCTACCCTAGGGGTTGCACATTAAAGAAGTACTATTCACCATGAAAAGAGGTAATTCGGCCACTGTCCCCGTCCCTGTGATCAATACCACAGGACACAATATCACATTGGGTGCACGAGTCAGCCTGGGACACATGGAGAGCGTTAAAGCTGTGTACCCAGTGGCTCTCCAATCTGTGACACAAGAACAGACACAAGTAAGCTTAGACAAATCCACACCAAGAGACACAGACTGTTCAGACACAACACATCCCACCACCCACAGTAGTGAAGCTTGGGACCCCACTGTAGCATTAGATCACTTAACTGGTGACCAGCAGGTCCTAGTGAGAGAAATGCTTACAGGGGAATGTAAGGCTTTTGCCCAAGATGAGAATGATGTAGGCTGTATAGCCTCACTCCGCATGCACATTAACTTAACCGACCAGATACCAGTCCAGAAAACTTACATCAGTGTGCCTAATCCATTACACCAGGAAGTAAAGGAGTATCTGCAGGATTTGATTAACAGGGGCTGGATTACAAAATCAAAATCACCTTACTCATCACCCATAGTGTGTGTGAGAAAGAAATCAGGTGAATTGAGACTGTGTGGACTATCGTGAACTAAATCGAAAGTCAGTGCTAGATAGACATCCTATTCCTAGGATACAGGACATGCTAGACAGTCTCAGTGGAAGCTCATGGTTTTCAGTACTAGACCAAGGTAAAGCATATCACCAAGGCTTCCTAGACGAGGAAAGTCAGCCGCTCACCACCTTCATCACTCCTTGGGGCCTGTACCAATGGTTGAGAATTCCTTTTGGCCTGAGTTCAGCTCCAGCTGAATTTTAGAGGAGCATGGAGGAGTGTCTGTGGGGTTTACGTGATGACATCTGCCTGCCGTAACTGGATGATAATCTAGTTCACAGTAAGTCCTTTGAGGACCATTTAGAATATGTAAGAACAGTCCTGCATCAATATAGGCAACATGGAGTAAAGCTTACAGCAAAGAAATGTGAACTGCTTAAATCCAGAGTTAGATTTTTGGGCAAGATAGTGTCAAAAGAAGGCCATAGCATGGACCCCACAGAAGTGGCTCCTGTACAGGCTCTAAAAGAAAAACAACCAAGCACAGTAGGAGAAGTCAGGCAGGTTTTGGGCTTTCTGTCTTACTACAGGTCATATATTAAAAACTTTTCTTGCATAGCTAGGCCCTTGTATGAACTGTTAGCAGCCCCAGCAACTGCTCAAAGTCCTTCAAAGAGTGCCAGAGTTTCTAAAAAAGGGAAAACAAAGAAAGGGAAGCAAGGGCAGCTAACCTCAGCCACACCAGTTTCCTGGACCGACAATCATCACCAGGTCTTATGCCATCTGATGGACCAACTCTCCAACCCGCCGATTCTAGGCTAGCCAGACCTGAATGAACCGTTTGTCCTGCACACAGATGCTTCTCAGGCAGGACTGGGAGCGGTGCTGTATCAGCGAAGTCACAGTAAATTAAAAGTAATAGCCTATGGGTCCAGAACACTCACCCCTCCAGAGAGATATTATCATCTGCACTCTGGGAAGGGACCTGGGGAGGGAATTTGAGAACAAACTGTTGCACCACCTAAAAGCACTCTCTGGTATCAAGGGGTCTCTAGTCCATACCACCCCCAGGGAAACGGATAAACAGAGAGGTTTAACAGAACTCTCCTCTCAATACTAAGAACACTTACCGAAGAACAGAAAAGTGACTGGAAAAATCATACCCCTAAAGTCATACTTGCCTTTAACTGCACAACTAATGAGGCCACAGGCTACTCTCCATTCTTTCTACTGTTTGGGCCACTTAGACTGCCAGTGGACTTGCTGTTTGGGATAGAGAGTGAAGACTGTTCAGGCCCATACCAGGACTATGTGGAGAGGTGGAGACAGAGGATGGCTGAGGCATATGACATCACCTCCAGGAATGCTTCTAAGTCAGCAGATAGAGGAAAGAGACAATATGACAAGAGAGTGTACGGTCCTCCACTCCAAGTGGGCAGCCGTGTCCTGGTGAGAAATGTGGCCGAGAGGGCCAGGGAAAATCCGTTCCTACTGGGAGGATGACATTTATGTCATTAAGAGTCAGAAGGGTGAGGACAGTCCTGTGTTTGAGGTGGAACCAGAAGGTGGTAGAGGCAGGAGGAGGATACTGCACAGGACCATGCTTTTACCCTGTGACTTCCTCCCTGTCACCGCACATGAAGATAAAACCCCCACAACAACCCAGACAAAGAAAAGAAATAGCCACAAAAACAGACAAAAACTGGTGACTAAACACACTCAACAAATGGATAGTGAGGAGTCAGATGAGGATTTTCCTGCAGTGACCTTCACCTGGTCTCCAGCTGGACTCCAAAGTCCACCTTCACTGAACCCCACAGCTCAGGAGTTCCATCTGCAAGCTGAAAAGACTGTCCCAGAAGGGAACGAGCCTCCACAAATTGTTGAGGAGGGACAGATCCACACAGCAACTTCGGAGGACAGTGCAGATGATGCTGTTGCTACAGACAAGAGGGGCTCAGAGGATGAAATGATCGAGGAGACAGAGCGGAGGGAATATCCAAGGAGACAAAGGAGGCATCCACAGACTCTGACTTATGACAGACTTGGCCAGCCGAATTTCACAGAGAGAAGTGTTTCAACCAAGGGGATAGCTGTCAGTGGCTACTGGCAGCCCTGGTAATAGACTATAAATGACCTAGTAAACTGAAAAGACACTCTTTACCTCTTTTGAATGATACCTATGTGCCTTGTGTGGATCTTGTAGTAGGAAACACAGAGACTGTTGGCCGACTTATGTTTTGTGTGGGTTGGGTATTAGTGATGAGAAAAAGAAATGACCTACCGCAGTGTATGAACTCATGAGTGTGTTATATGCATTAACTATGCAGGTGTTTGGGCACAAGAAAAAAAAAAGAGACTGATGACATCAGGAGTATTCCAGACTGCAGTGCACGGTAGTCTGGGCATCTCACAAACCAGGTTATAACCTAAATGTTGGCCCATTCAGTTTCACGACTGTCCATGTATTTGTGTGAAAGGCTTGGAGGTATAATTAAATGTCGGGACGACATTTTTTCAAGAAGGGGAGAGTGTGAGGGGTCAATGGATATCAGTAAGATATTTTATATTTGTTAACGAGGGCATTTCCTACTGTCAAACCAGAGACCCCCCCAATTTATTTTCTTTTGTAATTTAGTTGAGTTTAACAGGTTAATTTGCAGAATTTAATTAATCTAATGGGTTAAATTTAAACTGCATAAAGGTTCATGTCTGCAGGCAATATAGATAATCCTAAATGTCTTTCCAGGATACAGTGTTTGTGAGTTTGTATTTCATTCAGTATTGTTTGTGGATGCGCTGTCTGGTTCCCGCCACCAGGTTATGCTGTTGAGGCGGAAAAAGCGAGTTGTGTTGTTGTTGTCATGGTAGCCAAGAGAAGAGGACACTCGTTTTTAGCAGCGGAGAAAGTGTGCTGCCGGTCTGTAAGAGTGAGCATAGACTACTTTGTTTTCGTTGTTTAAAGCAAAAATAAAGACATTGCTAGTTGCACAGCAGTCCTGCATCTGCCTGAGTCCTTGGCTGAAACACATGCAGTCTTAATTTAGATTTATGTCAACTGTAATTTATGTTTCTAGTCTTTATTGTTAAAGTTCCTAGGTTGGCAATATAATGCTGATGTTTATTTGCCGTGTTTGCTCAGTATGACTTGTGCACTTTAAGTTATATTTATGTAATTCTTAGACGGTTTGTAACCTCGTGTTTCTCATGTGTTGCTGTAGTCCTGCTCAGCCTGTTTTCCCTTGCACACCTGATCTGTTTAGTCTCGTTAGCCTTGCTCTGTTTGTTGCCTGCCAGGCAACAAACAGAGCAAGGCAAGGCACAACCCTTGTGTTCCCTCCTTTTCCAGCGCCTGCCCTACTCCAGCTGTGTCTTGTTCTGTGATTTGTTCCTTGTGTATTCATACCTTTCTGTTCTTTGAGTTCTTTGTCAGTTCATGGTCAATGTTTCCCAGTGTGTGCAGCTGTTATTTTTTGTTCCTTGTGTTTCAAGTCAGCCAGTTCTGTTTTTGTCTTCATCTGCCAGTAACCAGTCCGGTAATAAATTATTATTTTCTTCAGTTCCTGCCGCCTGCCTGTTGTTTCTGCATATAGTTTCATTTGCCTGCATAAATGAGTTTGAATTATGCAGGTATCCAGCAATCACTACAAAACATTACTGACAATGAGCACCAGCCCCAAACTACACAGCAATAGGCCAGAGTACTTCACAAGAAATGTATAAGCTGGAAATAGCATTTCTCTGCAATATGTGGAATGACATTCTTTTGTTGTTTCATAGAGTGAGCGCTGCACTACAGGCAGTTGAACTTGACCTGTGTAATGCAGTATGTGGCAGGCTTATACGATCAATTTGATCGTTTTCAGATGAAGATGTCTCCAACCGTATCAGAGGTCTATAAAACAGACACACAGTGTGTGAGGAAATGAAAAAGACAGGCCTATGAATCGTCTGAACCAGACTGTCAGCTGTCAGCCTGAAGCAAGTTTTCCATGTCAGTGTTTACTGTTGTGATTGACAGGCTAGTGGCAGAGCTGGACAGAAGAGACCAGTCATACAACAATATTCTGGAAAGCTTTGGCTTTTAAAACAAATTTCAGGCAATTTCCCCACAGGAGCTCCACTCATCAGTGTAGAGCCTCCAACAAAAATATCACTTGGACTTGGAGGAGGACTTTGTGGCAGAAGTTATTCAGTTTTTGGAATTGAACTAGTGTGAACTGCTCAAACTCGAGGTGAAGAAAATTGCAGACTGTGTTCCCTATTACAGACATAGCTCTTTACCTTTTCCTTACCATTCCAGTCACCAAGCAGAGAGTGATCTTTCTCTAAACCTTCCTTAGTTAAAAGTAGACCACAGACAATATGCAGCAAGAAAGACTGGGCCACCTCACCCCAATGTCCATCAAGCATGACATTCTTCAGGCCATGGATATTAAAGATACAGTCAAGGAGTTTGCGGTGAAAAAGACCAGTAGGAAGCACTAATGAAGGTAAAACAATGTGTTCCTGTAATACCAGTCCTTTGCTTGAGATGTTTGCTGGTTTTTAATTGAAAACACTGATCTCATGTCACTGCTGTGCCCATAGGCCTATATGGCTAATAACCTAGCTTTGTCTTGACTTATTGTTGACATATTGTCTTATTTTGGTGAGTTTCATATTCTGTTTACTAATAATAAGGGCGCTTTTTCTCCAAAACATCCACAGCCCCAGGGCCTAAAGTAATGTTAAGGGCACCCCTGCACACTGTGTGTACTGCACACACCTCATACACACAGTGTGTGTATGAGACACAGCTCACAACAAGTCAAAGCATGCAGGGTTTTGTTCTAGTGAGTCCAGATGCACAGAGCAGTATGCTGAGAATGTATTCACAGTTCTTCTGCACTGTTTTGATTTTATTCTGTAATTTTATTAGCGACTGCAAGAATAGCTTGTTGAACCCTAAAAGCACAAGCAAACAATGGTGGAGCAGGTTTTGAACCAATAGGATCTGAACATCTGAACTGTACATTTTTTGTAATTTTTCTGGTTGCCAGTGGTAAAAGCAACATATCTCATTGGTAGAGTTTGTTGGTGGATAGATGGTAGCACTGGGCTTCACTGAGAAAACTTTTGACTTCTGAAAAATGCTTGAATCTGCATTTTATGATTTCAATTTCATGCTAAGTTCACATTGTATAATTTATTTTAGCTCATAATCCAGTTCCCTGTGGATATCAAGAATGCTGTATTTGCTTGTGGACAAGATTAATGTCTAATGTCTATCTGTAGATCTACAATAGTTAAACATCAATTAAAGAGTGACTTTACACGTATTCATTTTGTTTCCCCTGTGTTTTACCTCTGACCTGCACATGTAACCGCAGCCAACAGTGATGTCACAGTGCACCAATACGCCCAGGACTTCAAGTCTACCTCACTGCAATAAGGCGAGAAGGTAAAACACTGGACTGGACATCACAAAGTTTGTGCATAAAGTCCCTCTGAAAGTTTTACTAACTACCAGCTAGTCACACACTAGTGATTTACTAAATAATGTTGCACCATTAAGACTTAAGAAATGTCTTGGCAAGTGAACACTTTAGTAATGTGTAAATCGGTTGCTAGCTGCTAGGAAACAATTTCAAAAAATAACAGTTTTAAGGGCCAAAAGATAAAATAAACAACTGTCAATCTTTTGTGAAGCTATGACTTTGTTTTATTTATATCCGCATATGTGTGTTTTAGAATTAGTAACGGTCATGCAGTTTACAGTGAGGAGGAAATATCTGATTATGCTAAGCTAATTGTTGTTATTTGGTCATTTAGTCTAACATTAATGGCAAAAAGTTTTGTAATTGGAGGTATGGTGTGTTTTTTTAATATCAGTTAGATATATTGACCATATTCCATACTAGCACTTTTACTCTTCAATCGAACGTCAAACGGCTATTAGCAAGCTAACGTTAGGTTTGCCAGTTGGTCAATTCAGCTAGCTGACGCAACAGTTCCACCTGGCAGTAAGTAAGTGTGAGTATTTAGTAACATCTAATCTCTGCATAATAAGTAGTTTGTGTGGTTTTGATTTAATGATGTTTAAATCTCTGCTTACGTTATAACAACGCTAACTTACAAACAGCTGGTGCAACTGGCTAGGAGGTCTGCAGAAAAGATTTTTATCTGTTGTTAATTTGCTTGTTAACTAAACATTATAAGTGAAAACAAACATGTTTTGAAAATGAATTGCAAAATCCTATTTTTTGGATTAGTGTGAAAGCTGCATTCTGCCCTTTACATCCTGTCTCTCCTGTCCTCTGTGTCTTCCTCTCTTGTCCTCTCTTCTTCTCCTCCTCCAGACCCGGAGTGGATGTCTGTGGCTCTTTACGGTCCATTTCCTGGTGAGGAGGCTCTTGAGTGCAGCTAGAGCCATTCTTTCCCCACACAATGCTGTGTTCTCATTAACTCTTATCAAAGTTCATCTTGCATCCAAATGCTGTGGGCCGCTCAATACTGACTGCATTGAAAAGAGAAAATGAAAAAGACAAAGCAAGCAGTAGACAGAAAGAAACAGAAAGAGAGAGAGGGAGAGGGAGAGAGCATGTAGATAAAGGACAGGGAAAATAATGGTTTAATGGTGATTGAGGACGAACAGAATAATCATGGAGTTCTCTGACCAGACTGAATATTGGTTTGATTTTAAACTGGTTTTAAATGAAACTGTGTTCTTTTCTGAAACTCTTTTTCTGAAACTCTGATAAGTATGTTTAATGTTTATATATATATACATACACACACACATATATACATATACATATATATAGATATATAAACCAATACTTGTGTTTGTCCATTTGAATTTAGGGAGCTGGAAAAGATGTTAGACAAGAATGAAGGGTTCGGTCGAATAATTAAATAGAATTCATAATCATAATTCAATCTTACCCACACAATGGAGGCATTTTGAATGCCCTCATGTTATTTGCTTTCAGTCCACCATCAAAAGAAAAACGCCTGTTCCAATACTTACTAGTGACTACAAGGAGCTAGGTGGAGATGAAAACGCTGTCCCAATTCCAATAAACAGAGGACACAAGCAGGTGGAGACATAAAGCAAGTACTTAGTGCAGTCCTTACTTGATTTGTTCAGATGATTAGATATCACCCTGTAATTCTATCTGTAAGTATCATCTACCTCTCCTCATGAACATACACAGCTACTCCTCCTCCTGTATCATCAGATCCTACAGTGCAGCTGGATTTCCTCATTGAGATGTAAAGAGACATAATTGGAGACTGATTGCAGCCTTCAATGACTATCACACGATGCTTAAACACACAAGAGCCCTATTTACAATAAGAAAAAAAATACCCTGCTGTCTGATGAGGGCTTTCATCTAAACCCGCTTCGTATAATATAATATGATGGATTTTGTACTCGATGTCTGCTGCTACCTTTGAATGCATTATGCCCAGCGCCAGCCAATTTGCTGTTAAGAGCCAACATAACGTGTGTCCAGTTGCTCCATATTCATGTATTTGCCTTTTAATGACTCTCTGACATCAGCATACTCAAAATGTCAGGAGGCAATGCTGTGATCTGGGACTGGATGACATGATGTTAGTCTTGCTGTAATGCCATGACTGTCGTACGCAATCGTACGTAGCAGCAGTCAGATATTTGCCAGAAATCCTGACTGAGGAGCTGTTTGAATAACAGATTATTTAATTCATGTTAAAAAAAGTTCAAAGATGATACATTCCTACAAATGGACACAATATTTTGTCTTACATGAATGGCAAATTGAAAGATGAGGCTCGGATTATTCTGTATTTTTCTTATTGTCAATATATCACATGAAAATGCCAAAACCAACAATGCAGTAGTCCATCTCTCAATACTTTCCAACTTCCCTACACTGTCAAGTCCATTTCTTCCTCCTGAAGATGTCAATCTTCAAAAAAAGAGCTCACAAACACAATACACAGCTGCATTTGTAGCCATGCTCTGAGGATAACAATGTGTCCACCACTTTGATCTAGACTGAGATATCTTTGGGATGGATTAAGATGAAATTTTGTACAGACATTTGTGTCCCTCTCAGGATGAATTGTAATAATTCTGATGATTCTTTAACTTTTCCTCTGGCAACATCATCACATCAACATTTTTATTCGTCAGATATAGCTTGGTTTACCTGCAAAACCAATGACATCCCATCATTCTCAGCTGTAGTTTTTGTTGAGTGCTAATTACCAAAATTTTGCATGCTGACACCCAAAATAAGATGTTTTAGCATTCAGCTCAAAGCACCTCTGCTGCTACTGCTGCTAGTAAGGCTGTAGACTTAGTCTTGGTAAGAAAGGCGCAGTAATTTCTTTCAGTTTTAAGCAAACATCACAATAAATTGTGCATTTTTGGGGAATGACCTATATATTAATCATAATGAAATAACGTTTCACCCAGTTCAACAGTGTTGCTCAGTGATGTGTTTTTAATAGTTTTGGACAACAATGGAAGTCTATGGGTGTTAGTAGTATGTCTGTTAAGGTCCCTTCCATGTTGAGAAATGTTACAGAGTTGTTCAGAATGACAACACGCATGAAGAAGAATGGTGCCAATAGATGGGAGAAATATTTGTATAATGACTGTTTTGTCAACATCTTTTAAAAGGACCTTAGAAGAGACAAGTAGGCAAGATGTTTGAATTGCTAGCAAGTGACAGCATTGTTCAACACAGCTAATATTGCTAGACTGAAATGACTACATTTTCCAGGTTGCAAATGTTTGCAGTCTAGCTTATATTGGTCGATTGTACTTGTCTTTGCCAGTAGTTTCATATAACAGCTGCCAATACGATGTTCAAGTTAGTAGGGTTAACATAAGAGATGATCTATGCCAAAACAGGACATTTGCTCATTGTGCATTTATTGCACCCATAGGGCTGGACATGGAATGATGGACATGTATTGTTATTTCAAATGTAGTCAGTTGTCACAGAAAGATTTCAGATTTTATAACCTGGGAGCTTCTAGATGGAGAAAGTGTGCATGAAGCAGCAGTCGAAACAAAGAGAGAAAATGGTGGCAAGGTGGCTGCAGAATAAATGAGGCATTCGGGAGGAGTGTTTTGTCTGCGGAGACTTTGTAAGTAATTGTCAGTGCTGTGGTGGGTGATTATTAGTAGAGATGCTTAAAGCAAACCTAACTGGCTCTATAGGCTTCTTCCCAGCTCAAAGCTCACACACAGCCCCACAGCACACATCCACTCACAATTCAGTAGCATGACCACTTTTGAAACCCTTCTCCCTCCATCGTGACTCTGCCTCTGCTGCCAGATAAACGCCCAGAGGAGACTGTCTGATACCATAAACACCACCAAAGAATTTAACCATGATGGATGATGTTGAGAGTGGCTCCAATTTTCTCAGGGACACTCTCTTACAATCCCCCAACTCCAATATGAAGGCAGTTTCAAATTGATAACTCATGTTACTGAGTCATACTGTACATTCTGGGCCAAATAAACCTCTTGAGTTATTTAGTAGAAACTGCTTGTGCCTGTGAGAGAATCAGGTCTGTAAGGAAAAAGATAGTTTAAGGGATTAGATGTTCTTTGCGACTAATGGGTATGTGTAAATGTGTGTGTGTGTGTCTGGGTATTGCTTAATGTGTGTGTTTAGAGACTGCCTTAGGTCTTTGGGATGGCACTGTTCTGCTGCTCCCACTTTAATTGGCTGCTGGCCCCTCAGCCTCGCCTGAATGGAGAGTCATTTAGGGACCTTTCACTCTCATAGAGGATTGTCGGTTGCCGCTGCAGGAGAAATTGCATTCCTGTTTCCATACAATGGCTGGTCGGAGTTGGACGGGGCAAGAGTATCACTGTCATTATCATGACAATGGAAGCTAATTCCACTGCCACTAGCGCCATTCTGAAACCCTCTGCAGCACCAGCTTATCAGGGGGCACCATGAGAGCAGCAGGAAGCTATGCGAGTGCCGCATCTGAGGCGAAGATTCACATATACAGCACACACTCACAGACACACACACACTCACACACACAAACAGGACTCATACTCTGTTTAGAGACGCTGTCATAGGCATGAAGTAACACATCAGCAGTAAAAGTTTATTAGACAGCACAGCTCACTTAGTGCGCACACTGTGTTGACAAATATGACTGTATATTCATCTTTTCCTCAACATAGACATGATCCATTTCTGCAATGATTCAGTGGTGCCATGTTCTATTAGCAGCATGACAACTCTTACCTTGCGAGGCAGCTGGATTCACGACATCACAAGATCATGCAGTGCTGTGTAACAAAACATCTGGCGCGTCAGGTTACGACAACTCATGTTGTGCAGCCAAACATTGTTCAAAACCACTGAATTTTATTTAAAATAGTTTCCAACGATACTATTAAAGAAAATGTATATAAAATTTTGCACAAGACATCTAGATTATTTCCATTTGATGGAATGATGCAGACAGAAAACATGGAGTCTCTGGCTTACATATGTTACTCAGTGTAAACAGCATATAGTTAGAACAAGATGATAGAATATATGTGATACTGTTAGACAAAGAGGAATAGGATGATTTTAACTATTTCAAAATTACTTAAAGTGGCTAATAGATATTTTTATATTAACAATGTATCAAATGATACAGAGAATTATCACCTGACTCTGCAGCTCCCCCTGGCTTTATGGAGCTTTATACTGAGTTTAAGCTCATTGTTTAGCCATCTGGCCCGCAACTTTACAGTCTTAGTTCACTCTCACCGCTCTTATGGTGTCATTTTTGGCAGCAGTGGGCAGCTGTTTTCAGAGAAAAAGCTGAACCCATTTTACACTACCTTCTCAGCACCAAACAGCAAACAGACACTAGATGTGAAAGTAGTGGAGCATTTAGCAGCTAAAGAGCCAGATATTTCCCTCAGGAGTTGATAGAAAGAGAAAAACAGAGAAAAAGAATCAACTGTTTGCTAACAAGTTCAACATATCAATGTAAAAAGGTGATATAATGTCATGTTGTGTTCACAACTTGTTTTCGCTCCTCCAAGTGGAAAAAAAATCGGTGAATGCAGGTTTAAGTTCAATTACTTGAAAATGATATACTAGTAGAAAACTGGAATTTAAGTGGTTATTTAAAATACCATGTTATTCAATTCAAGTGATAAGGAGAAATTAAATAATAGAAGATCAAAATCACTGATAGAACCTGTTTTAGAGCACAGCAGAGCTCATAGAACTACACTGTGTAACCTTTTTTGAGCTGAATCTGCAGCTGCATAATCTTGATAGCCAACAAGAAACCTGATCAGCGTGTTTTCTTTTGTCCACTCATAGTACAAGGCTGAGTTCCAGGTGAGTATCAGGCTGTGACTGTAGTGTGAGCCAGATATGACAGTTGTTTGCTGTCAAAAACATACTCGAGAAAGGTTTTCCTTTAGGCACATAGGTAGGAGGTATTGAATACATACCTTGCAGAGGGAAAATATAAAAAATGTTCAGTAAAGTGGACACTTAGTAGTGCTGAAAGACAGTTGAATATTGCATTGCTCTTATTGCTCCCAGCTGTTTAAAGCCTGTGACCTCATCCATGTTTTGTTCATTTGCACCATTTCACTGCAGCTCTGCAGGTTGGTCAGACCTCATTATCTGCAGCCTCTATCCCTCGCTCCCCACTGAGCATATCATCGTCTACCACCCTGCAGGATCTTCCACTGTTCACAGAGAGGGCAGCATGGTGTTGGACCTCAGAGCCGCCATTAAACACTCACTGACCTGATCCACATTTAAACCATGCGCACACACAGACACACAGACACACACACACACACATATGGTCACTTCTGGGGACTTCACATAGACTTACATTAATTTCCTGGAGACTTATCCCAACCCTGACCTTAACCTAAACTTAACCTTAGCCACTGATCCAAAAATCAGCTTGTTCCCAATTGAGGACACAGCTTTTGTCCCCAACTGGACAAGCCGTCCCCAATTAACGGGTCCTAAGTCTGAAAATTGTCCCCTAAAGTAGCCTATGACAGACCACACACACACACACACACACACACACAAACAAAGCAAAACCAAATCATGCATGCACTCACGCCCAAGTTAAGGGATTACCGAATTCATCCTGAGGGGGACATGAATGTGTGTATCAAATTTCGAGGCCATCCGTCCAAAAGCTGTTCAGACATTTCACTTGAAACCACGAACGTCCACAATTCAACCTCATGGTGCTGCCAGAAGACAAGGTTAGGGTATCATCTGGGAACTATAAACGTCTGAACAAAAATTGTACAAATCCATCTTGTAGATGTTGAGTTTTCACATAAATAGTGAAAAACTATCATCAGAGGAACAGTCAGTAGATCACCAAGGATTCATCCTCTGGGCACCATGAATATATATCTCTGCCGCATTTTATGGCAATCCATAAAGTTGTCAAGACATTTCACTAAAATGCAAACATGTCAACTTGCTGGTGTCACTGCAGGAAAAGAAGTAGAATTAATACTCTTGGTGCCATGAATGTCTGTACCGAAATTTATAGCAGTCCATCTAAAAGTTGAGATATTTCAGTTTGGATCAGAGTGGTGGACTGACCAACCAGTAGACTCACAGTGCAATCTCTAAAGCTATGCCACTAGCATGGCTAAAAACATCAATTTTGTGAAATATATATCTAAGTAAAAATTTGAAAAAAGATTTAACAAATTTGTTTACACTAAACTGAGGGAAGGAAATCTCAAAAGTTTAATGTAAGTTTTAACCCTTGTTCCTTCAAAGCTATATTGAAGGATTGCTCTTATTGTTGCTTTGGACAAAAGTCTATGCCAAATAAATGCTCTGTGAAATAATGTTATATATCTGAATCAATATTTGTACATGTTTTTTGCATGAAAAGAGAGATTGACTGAGATTTCCAACTTTATTATACTCTAAAAGCTATATACTATAATTCTAGGCAACTAACACATTTTTAAGTAATCTCTAATTCTGCTTTTTGATTTTATTAATTCACCTGTCACTTTAAAAAAAAAAAAAAAAAACAACTTTTAGCTCTCTCTCTATATTCCTTCCTCCTCTCTGCTCTAGGGTCAGTGACTCGTGGCTACACTGTGTTAGTGAGCACTGTGGGTAAGTCAACGCAATCAGATTAAGCAATTTAAGAAATCTATTTGCTGATTTGCTAAGTATTATCTGATAGAGGTCAAGTTAATCTATCAACTTGATTCAGGTTCAGATTTAACCTTAGACGGAAGGCACCAATAGCATACCTGATGCATCTTAGTCATGTAATAGGATAAGTGTGTGTTTTTAAAATACTTAATTGCACACACAACAGTAATTGGACTGTGGGATTTTCATTGCAATTTGATTGAGACATTACTGTAACAGTAAATTCACTGTCTGAGGTGCTGAACCAATTTCTCGGAAAAATTGGATTTTCTCCCAAATGTTGTAAATTATCATTTGGACCAGGATTTGAATCCCAGTAGGGCAAACCTTGAGACTGTTATCAAAAACAAAACCAATGTAATCTATTTTATGATGATTGTTTATGATGTTCTGTAACGACTGAAAATGCCTGATGTGGCTTTCTAGTCAGAAAATTATTTTAAAAACCTTATTAAATCAAAAATGAAAATCTTTCTTTAGTGTCAACTTCCTTTGATTTGCAATTAAGAATAATGACTCTGGATGCAAAACATAAGTTGATATATATGATATTTTGCTAAATTTCATGAAAACACATTCCCTGTTTCCTGTGTTTGTTTCCAGGACTCAGCTCTTATATGAATATTTTAGGATAACAGAAAAATGTCTGAGGAACTGTGAGGTGTGTCAATAAGAAATAAAACATAAATGATACATAATGTTTGCATATATGTGTGTGCACTATCTATGTGGCACTGTTGCTTTAACCAAACTGTACACAAAAATCTGGGCTTTGATTATTGGGTTGTTTTCTTTAGTGCTGTGTTCTGTTCTCTCCCAACTGGTTTACAAGGAATGATGTGGTTTCAAAGCAGCCTGCTATCATAACAGATTTTCAGAAGCCTTGTTTTTCCTCACTCTTCACTCCTCCGAGCAGCATTAAGAGAACTGAAACATCTCTAATGATAGCAGACCAAATCGATTTCAAGGTAACAGGAGGGGGGAGGATGGCGGAGATATAAGAGAAAGGAGCATGGATGTATTGCAGTGAAGGGCATTCTTCTCAGTCAAATTCAAGCTGCTCACTCACAGGATTTATGCAAAAAAACAAAACAGCTCTCCGTACTTCCTCAACCAAAGAATGTAACTATTTGTGAGTAACATATAATCATTTAATGATAAAACATTTACATTAAACATTGAAACATGTACAGTATACATAAGAACATACAAATGTAGGAGCAAAAGCCATCATTAACTGAAGGTATTTCCAACGAACATGTAACATATACAGCACACCAGGTTTCAGCCCTTTGAAATATCCAAGTCTGTCACCTGCCAGCTTCCCAGCGGGCAATGTGCTCTGCAGCTGTGAAATACGCATGCACACACATACACACACACACACACACACACACACACACACACACACACACACACACACACACATAAATACATGTCATACTCAACATGTTGAATATAAAAACAAAGAAGTGTGATTTGTGTCATAAACCCCCAAGTAATCCTTCAGTTTTATTCAAACATGACTATGAAGAAATTGTTAATGATGTACAACATGACGGAAAACAGTCCATGATCAAACACAAACATACACATGAATGCACGGACAGTACTCTGGAGAAGCATAGTTTAGTGTCTGCCTCAGGCTGTGTGAAATCCCCTTATCATTTTATTACCAATTAACACAACACAGCAATGAAGGCTGAAAATTACTCTGATGGGGCGGAGGGCTCTGCGTGCTTTTAATCAGCTGAATTTATGCATTTCAACACTTTGTTGCTTCAGTGAAATTTAGTCTTTTATTTAAAGAATATGGAACAATATTCACCATAAGTTTAACTGTATTACTGACCTCTATACAAACTACCTTTGACATGATCCAGTCCTCAAACCCTATCTTAATTATGATTATTAATGAGTCCTGTTTTACACAAACTGCAAAGAGGGAGACATTAAGAGGTCTTCAAAAAGCAGGTTCTACAAAAGTCATCCTAGCAACACTACCCCCATTCAGAGCAGATCACACATTCAGCTAAGAGTGATCAATACCAGATTACCTACCAGCCACTTGCAAAGACACACTTAACTGAGCAAAACTAAACATCTGCCACCATCCCATTCCTTACGATCAATGTAAGTGGTATGTGTGTGTCTAAACACTGTGGGCCTTTGTGGAGCTGACATGTATCGATCGCTCAAAGGCTCTTGATGGCGAGCTCTGAGTGCCATTGATTTAGACAGAGTGCCATGTTTAAATGTGTAGGCAGGATCACGAGGAGATTTCAGTATTGTATGCACGTCATTAATGGACATACTGGATTAATGTTTTACCCTTCACCTCATGGTGGTTATCGGTGACAAGGGGGCTATGAAATAGGTCATGTCAATTGTCCGGACACAGTGGAGCTTGAGTACAGCAGTTATTCAAACAAGCAGCCAATAATGTATCTAAAAAAAGAGAAAACAACAATTCTACCAGCCAAACAAATACAAAATATTGTAAGTGATATTTTTTATTCTAACGTAAAATCAAGTCACTCTGCGTAAAGTGTGACTCGTTCTCATCAAAAACTAGAACTGTGAGCAGACATTTCCAGTAAGGACATATTCATATATTCATGCATGTTCTTCTCCAGGGTTGGTGGATTAAACCAGAGCGGCGCTGAATGAATATTAGACTTCCTTTCTCCAGTAGGATGCTGCTTATGTTTCTCTGTGTGTGCTGGCTGTGTAATCAGGCAATTGTTTTGCTAACAGGTTAGCCATAAAATCCAGACAACTCACTGGTATATAAAGGTTGTGTTTTTGTGAGATTGTTTGTCTTTCTGCCCACTTGTGGTCATTAAAGCTTTCAATAAGGTGCAGCATCTTTTTCTAACATCTTCTTTAATACATACTTTTATACAGTATAATTGTTTGACTCTCTCATTGTCTTGTTTGTTGAAGCAGCAGTTTGAGCTCCAAGATGTGAGATTTCCTCATCATTGGTCAAAAAAAAGAGTACACCAGCCTACGGTTCAGACACCATCCAGAACTGGGACTACATTTAAGCAGGAAAAGGTTGATGCTTGATGCTGGATAAAAAACATGAAAAAAGGCAAGTAACAACCATTACCACCAGGCTCGGACATGGAGGTCAGCTACTTTCCTCTCTTGACAAATTTGTCATGAGACAAACATGAGCTGCATCCTGTTCTGCCGGATCACATTAGGTGGTCAGCCATATGAAAGACAACTTTGCCTTCATCCACCAACACTTTCATTGACCTTACCCGGAAGAAACCTTACCATGCTGGCAGATGTATCGATTCCGTGTTTTGCAGCGCTGATCGTTCCAGTTAAAGGCACTTGATGCCTGCAGCTCTACACAGTTTCCAAAGCTAGAGAGAGAAAGAGAAGGAGTCGGTGACTTACATTCAGTTAGATTTCTATTCTTACTCTGACTAAAGTTGCCAATTTTTAAGGTTTTGTTTGTGTGAATTTTTGTCCAAGTGGTAATACGACCAGCACAGGACACGGTAAATTTAATAGTGATTCAAAGACGACAAACGCATATTTTTGCCAAGAAGACAAGATAGACTAAACAGATTTAGTTAGATTTGACCTCAGTGAGCTGTGATAGATAGATAGATAGATAGATAGACAGCACAGAGAAAAAGGAAAGAGGACACAGAGCAAAAGAGAGAGACCTCTAGTGGTCAGGGTGCAGGTTGCAGGTCAGTCATCACTATCATTATGTGGTTACTCCATATATAACAATAAATTTCTTTAAGAAAACTTCAGCTTCAACAAGTGGTTGATATCATTTTAAAGACTATTTAAAAGCTGGATTTAAAAGCTTGTAATTCAAATTATTGTAGATTTATAGACAGATAAATCTGCAGATTAAAAAAGCTTTAAGCTCTCACAGAGAAATTAATCTTCTACCTTTCAGGTAATCTCTACTGAAATAGGCCCTCTCTGTTTCTGATGTACTCTGCAGTGGCTTATTTCTGTTAGTAAATGTAGCTCTTACCCATGGTTGTCAGGTTGCCCAAAGGCAAAGCTGCTGAATCTTGAGATCTCACCTGTGTCCCATCGAAATGAGTCTTTCAGAGGCTTATATGTCAAACCTGTGAAGCAAAAACATTGCTGTTATATCGGTGCAGCATCTCCACCACCTGCACCTGGTGGTACATTTGGTCGGTACGACAGCAGAGTCTGCCACCTAATCTGGTAGTGCTGCCGGGTGTTAGAACACATTCTGATATTTCAACATTTATTTGGATGACTAAGATGAAACATTGTACCTATCCAGAAGTTTCGTGTCTCAAAGTCAGCGTTGGTGACCTCATTGCTGGTCTCCAGGCGACTGAGATAAAATGCCAGGATGTCCTGAACCTTCTGATTGTGGATCTGAGCTAGAATACCTCCTTGGTCCTGTTGGTTTAAACAAAGAAAAGGCCACACTGAAAGTAGAATGAAAGTCTTTATATGATGTTTTATATGATGTACTATGGCTGTAAAAAGCTTGTCTCACCCTCTCAGTGGGCAACACACACCTGCCTCTCACCTGACAGTGTCTCTTGGCTCCATAGTAGGTGTCAGCTTGTGGAGACACTGTGAAGCAGTCTCCATCTATCATGACATCACAGCGGTGAAAGGGAAACTGCACTTTCTCTGTTAGGACACAACATTGACCATCCATCATGGATCAAGTTCAATGAACATATTTCAATATATTGTACATTTTTTTGAACCATTACAACAGAAAACTAAATTTATTTCTTACTGAGCCAGAAGCCACAGCACAGATTTAAAATTGTGCCACTTCTACTTGATGTTTACTGTAAATATCATAAACCACTCATGATAAAATATCTTTGACACCTTCAACAAGTCAGTATGCTGGCATTTTCACTGTATTTTCACCATTTCACCAGACTTTGCATCCCTTAATTTTACACTAATTTCCTGGAAGGTTTCGGAGTAATTTGCAGGTATGAAAAGGTTTTAAGACATTTTCCAGAAAGGGTGGTACAGTGTGGTACAAATTATAAGACAAAAAATGGAAAAATGTGTTAAGTACCCATCTATAATATTTACACTCATACAAAATTGTTAATTTGAAAAAAAAAAAGTATGAATTAGGCATGAGAGCATTTCCCATATACTACCAAATTACATAACTGTTTCAAAGAAATGTCCTGATAATGAACAGTTACACGGCAGCTACTTTTAGGAAATTCTTGAAAAAAAATTCTGCTGTAGTTGGAAAAGTGTTATTGAAGCGAAATTGTTGTTCAATTAAAGAATGGTTAAGAATCTAATTTATCAAGATTTTTTGTAAATTAACAACTATATATGAACCTAAGTATAATAAGTGGGTACTTACCAACTAAACCAACTTGACACTTTTTTCCATTTTTGGAAACATAAAGAAGCATATATACTGAAAACACACCACACTCACCTCCACACTCAGCACCACCATAGCCAATATCGCACAAGCAAGAGCATTCTTCTTCTTTGAAACGACCGTGCACACATTGCACACTGCATCGCACTGGAAAAAAGACATTTACATTTTTAATAGTACCGTGAAATCTGCCTCTTTAGTTTGAATATCAAACTAGAAATACGCAACAGACCAATATTAATGGGGCTTGACACCCTTTTATACGATGTTAATACACATGATGTTGACTCGTACCCTGGCAGAAGCGTCCAGTAAACCCCTGATCACACTCGCACTTGCAGGATGAGATGTTAAGATGGCCGTGCTGACCGCAGCTCATGCGGCATGGGTTCCTTGGAATCTCTAATAAAAGCATCCATGTACACAAAAAACATAAACATAATCACACACACACACACACACACACACACATATCACAGCTGTGACTACTGTGATGCTACAGTAGTTGAATGATATGAGCAGATTACACTGAAAATATTTTCATTTCAAATTAATGAAAAACTCTGCATATAAAGTATGGTGGAAAACGTGCAGATTGGATTATGCAGATTCAACTGCTTGCCAACCACAGCAATATGCAGAAATGCCCTTGAAGAGCATATTGGATAACCTATACTTACCATAGTAGTTGGTGTAAAATTGAAAACTCAAGCTTTATCTTTCAAAAGTACTATGACTATGACATGCATTTTCATTTCAATGACTTATGTTTAATACCAAAGAAATTCTTTCATGAAACCTCTTAATTTTTACTGTGAATATCTCACTGAGTGCTCCCTCAGAGAGATATTCTGGATGTCCAGTGACAGCTCAATTTGCTTCTGTAGCAATTTGTTCTGGCAGCTTTGGGGTGTAAAATATTGTCTTACCACACAATCCACCCACATGGTCCCACAGTCTAAAGCAGCCAGACATGGACGAGGTGCAGAGAGAGCAGTACAACCCTGTCTTATAGGGTATCACCAGCTGACCATTCACCTCCCAGTTGCCCCTGCAGTAACACAAATATACAATATAGTGCAGAACACACGTTTATACAGACCCAGTTTCTCTAGTGTGATGATACAGTGGATACAATCATCTAATACATTTGTACAAACACATTAAACACAGATATCCTAACGTTTTGTTTATGTAAGGCTGCAACTAACAATTATTTTCATTATCGATTAATTATTTTGCTGATTAATCGATTAATTGCTTTGTCTATATAATGTCCGAAAATAGTGAATAATTTCCATTATAATTTCAGAGTCAAAGGTGACATCTTTAAATGTCTTTTTTTGTCTGACCAACAATCCAAAACCCAAAGCTGATCATTTTACTATAATAAATGATGGAGAAAATCATGAAATATTCATACTTGAGAAGCTGAAACCAGGTAATTTGCTTTAAAAAATGACTAAAATGATTATTTGATTATAAAAATGTTGACGATTAATTTTCTGTCGATCAGCTAATCAATTAATTGATTACCTGTTGCAGCTCTACATTTAAGTATTGATATTTTTTAGCAAAGTGATTTGAAAGCTTCAGTGCAGATTCATGTGATTTATCTGCATTGTCTGTATCTATTTTGTTAAAAACTAATTTCCTGTTTTTGAACTGTGCTGTTTCCAGTTCAATACAATATTCTCATTTTGGGGGAAAAAGTATGTAACTGTTACCCGGGGTAATAAGCACAGACAAACATCTCCCAGGGGTCTCCTTCTCTCAGACACAGATGGCTGGCACAGCCCACGTGACTTGAAGTGGCCCACACCAGCTGCGCAACAACAGAAGCATTAGACACACTACATCTGCATTTTTAAAAGAAAAACACGAAACATCTGATTGGGAGATACCTGTGTGTAGTGCTGACAAGTGGCATTCTCTCTACATTGTCCATTGAAGAAGAGGAAATCTTTTTCCTCCTCAAACCAAATGTCAGTGATGTCAGAAAATGAGGTGACACCATATGGAGAGAAATGTGTATTCCAGCCAATATGAGTGAAAGATGAGGAGTGTTGAGGGGAGGGGTCTGTGTGGCAGGACGCTGCTCTCTCCTTCGCAAGTAAGGCCAACTTCTCATTCCACTCCTACAGAAAAAGACAGTTATGTAATTCAATAATATTACCACATTTTTGTCATACATAGGCCTACTTAAGCCTTCACTAGCATTACCTCACATGCACACAGAGAAGATCTACTGTTAACCAGACTGCAGCAGAAGCTAACAGTTAGATTGCTTTATTATACATGTACGCTTCAGAAGATGTTTCTCTTTCCATGTTTTTCCTTTAATTGTTTAAATACAGAAAGACTTTAATTTATTCCCCTACCGTTTTCAGGATTTGGGTCAAACAAACCACTATTCATTTTCTTTCTTTTTTTTAAACCTTTTTTTGTGCAGGATTATACAACATTTGTATCAAAGACAGATACAATTGCCTTTGTTCCATCATGGAACAAAGACATGTATTTTAATAAAGAAGTGGGCGCCAAACCTGCTTGACCCGGAACAATAACACACACGCACATACTAGCAGGGAAACAAGTATACTGGAAAACAATGAAAACACATAATAATGAGGATGTTCAACAGCACATTAAGGTTGTACCTCTGCTCATTAAAACAATAATAAAACAAAAAGGGAAAAAAGGAACAAAAAAACTGACATTGCCACACCTTACCCCTCTACAATTAATTTATTAGGTTGGAATATCTGAAAACTTGGAAGTTTTCAAAACTACTCTTGATGTGCTTGGTGCTCCAGACCTTGTCAAATTCACTGGACCTTCCTTGGAGAGACGTATTTTCTCCAACTTAAGAAAGTATAGCACGTCCCGAATCCAATGTGTATGAGACAGGGGTTCAGGATATTTCCACTTCATTAGGATCAGTCTCATAGCCAGCAAAGTGGTGAAGATGATTACATTCTTTTGAGATAAAGAGAAAGAGGGTAAAGAGGCTGACACCCCAAAGAGAGCACTGAAAGGCTTAGGGTCCAGCTTTCTGCCCGGTATTTCAGACAAAGTATTAAAAATCATTGTCCAGAAGTTAAACAAGGATGGACAGAGTCAGAGCATATGTATAAGGTTGGCAGGGGCCTGATGACATCTGGAGACATCTTTGTAAATTTTAGATAGGCGAGCCTTGGTAAAGTAAGTGCACCACTTTACATTGTTTAAACCATGCTTCACACAAATACAGAAACTGTGCACTCTTCACAGAATCTCCACCAAACCTCACACGACATTTCCTCTCCCAAATCTGTCTCCCATAATAACTAAATCAAATCAATCAAAAATGGTCCAACAGCTGTGAAAGGACGCAAAAACATAGTTAATTTATTAATCTTTAAAGGATTAAACACCTGCATTGGACCACACAAAAAATGCACCATCAACTAAGGAAGGGGAAAATACATGATTAGAAAGGGGGCATTAATAGAGAATAAATGTAAACCAAAGTAACGCCTAAACTAAAACCAGATCTTAAGGGCCTTGATGATTAGCAAGGTAGAGGAATATCAAAGCTCTCATATTGTAGCCAGTAATTCAAAGATCTAATATTAGCGGCCCAATAGTAAAACAGTAAGTTTGTCCCCCTAGTGACTTAGGTCTCTGTAAGTACTGCTTGCACAGCCGTGGAGTTTTCTGGTTACAAATAAATTCTAAAAGTAATACTCCAACACTGTCCAATTTTCAGAAAAAGGTTTGAGGGAGGAAGAGCAGGATACATTGAAAGAGGTAGGAGAAGCAGGGCGGGACATTTATTTTGATGGAATTAACCTTTGCAGCTACCGATGGCTTAAGCAAAGACCAACAAGTAAAATCATTACAAGTTTGTGACAGGAAAGGTGCAAGATTGTCCTTACAAAAGTTCTCCAGAAAAACACTGACTCACAGATGGGCAAACGCACTGCAACAAGTTTGAATGGTAAATCAGACAATGGGTAATCTTGGGCTACCTTATTAACAACAAATAGTTCACTCTTACTGAGGTTCAATTTGTACCCAGAAATTTCACCAAAGGTTTTAAGTATTTCTAGAGCAGTGGGGATAGACAGAGAGAGGTTGGAAAGAAATGAGAGTAAATCATCTGCGTACAAGGAGGCCTTTTATTTCCACTCCATTCCTATGTACGCCAGAGATGTTGGGGTTGGTCCTAAGTGCAATTGAGAGGGGCTTGACGGCAATATTAAATAACAAGGGACTAGGGGGCAGCCCTGCCTAATGGATCGATACAAATTAAAATACTCTGAATTTGTATTATTAACTCTGACTAAGGCTTGAGGAGAAGAATAAAGCAATTTAATCCATGAAATAAAATTCCCCCCCAAAACCAAATTTTTTTTTAAGAGCAAAAAAAGGTAATCCCACTCCACTCTATTAAATGCCTTCTCGGTGTCTTACAGTATCAAGGTTTCTGGAAGGGCAGAAGGAGAAGGATTATAAATCACATTAAACACGCACCTAAGGTTGAAAAAAGAGTGCCTATTTCAAATGAACCCAGTCTGGTTTGGGGAAATGATAGAAGGGAGGACTGATTCCAACCGCTGTGCCAATAATTTAGATAATAATTTAAAGTCAGCATTTAAAAGACTAACTGGGTGGTATGATGTGCATGAAAAGGGGTCTTTGCCTTAGTTAAGAATTAAAGAAATGGAGCTTGGGTTAGTGTCTGCGGGACGCAGACTGAGTTAAAAGATTCACTAATCATCTAAATAAGAGGGGGAGCAAATTTGTGTCAAAATGTCCTGTAAAACTCTGAGTGATAGCCCAGGATATTTCCCACTTTGTAATGAAGACACAGCTATTTCGAGCTCTTTAGCTGATATTGTTTTTTCTAATTCCTCAGCTGTCCTCTGTTCAAGCGTGGGAAGATTGATTACATCAAAGAAACTATTAAAGTCAGTAAGGGTTGAGTGTTGTTCAGATGAATAAAGTGAAGTATAAAATTCCTTCAACGCCTTATTGATTTCCAGGGGGATCAGCTTTTATGTCTGAGTTGGTTTTGAGCTTTGAGATTAGATGAGAAGAACAGGTCTGACGTAGACGATGTGCCAGCAGCTTGCTAGCTCTATCTCCCTGTTCATGAAATTTGGATCTTGGACGAAGCAAAAGCTCAGCGGTATATTGCAACATAATGACATCATATTCAGTCTGTAGGGCAATACGTTCTTCATACTCCTGGAGTTTGACATTTCGAGTAAGCCAAGTCCAATTGAGTGAGTCAAGTTATCAAGCTTCTTCCTTCGTCATTTATTCTGATGTGCAGCATGTGATATTATTTCGCCTCTAAGAAATGCCTTCAATACCTGGGGTTTTATTAACACTCAAAAAGAAGTCTATTTGCTGAGAGACAAAGGTAACAAAGTTAAATCCATCACAAACTCTGGCTGGTTAAATTTGTGGGTTTGTCCACAGCAAAGTGATGTGAAGCACCGTGGGATAACGAAGCCCAAACTTGATGTTAACACAAATGCAGCTCCTTCTTCACTTTAGCGAATGTAGCGTGCTTCTTGGCCACTGCCGGGGTAAAATCTGAAAAAATGGAGATCCTCCTGCCTTGTATGACAGAAGGGAAGCTTCTCTGGCCCAATGTAAGATGTAGTGTCTGACCTGAAATAGGTTTACTCTGATGACCATTGGGCAAGGTGTTTCTCCATTTCTCAGCTTGGTGCACAAAGTAGGTCTTGCAGTAGCTGGACTGTAAAATCTATGGGGCAAGGACCCTCCAATCCCTTGGACAGACCCCTCAAGTGAATGTCGTTCCATCTTGTATGCCCCTCCAGGTCCTCACACTTCTTGGAAAGGGAATTGACTGCAGCGTTTAAGTGTGCTAACTGTGGCTCGGAGATCTGCTACCTGGTTGTTGTGGTCAGTAGCTGACTCCTCAGGCTCTTTAATAGTCTCCAAACATGAAAACTGTTCATGTTCAAATGGCTCCAGACCAGTCATTGGGCCATTGGAGGCAAACGACCAGTGCAAGCAGCACTCTGACTGTCTGGTATTTTCCTGACCTTGAAACTCGCTTTGCGCATCTGTGTGGTATTTAGTGACCAGCACAGAGTGCATGGTGCACAAGTGGAAGGAGAGGTGCAGATAGGTGGAAGGTTCATTCAAACGAAGCAATGGACAGACAGATGTATTTTGGCTAAAATTTGGTCCTAGACGTTGTGCCAAAAACAGACGTCTCAGAACCACATCTAATTGTGGCACAACATCAATCTGCTAATACTTTGGTGATTTTATCAACAAGATCAAACTAAATGCTTCCTTCAGACGTACAGAAAAAACAGATTAATGCTTAAAATATAAATAATTTATTTCAATAAAACACTCTCCAACCAAAAATTGGCACCGAAAATAACATTTAATGTTGTTGAAGCAAGAAAGTCAATAGTCTAAATCATTCTGCATTGATCTATAAATGAATGTGGGTGATTCTTACAGTATCTGCTGTTTTATCTGCTGCTTTATACTGTATGATAAGCTTCTCCTTCAGTTCATTAGATCCCTGCTGCATCTGAAGGCTGCAGGACAGATATGTTGATAAATCCGCAGCCTCTCCCAGAGCGAAGTGCCATAACACATGGATGTTCACTGTGTTTACGTTCACTAAATCACTCGATGTCACCTGTCTGCAACAGTATAACCATACACACCTCTACACACATCAGACTGGTTAGTTATAATGCAATATTCTCCTTTTTTATGGGTTAGCAGGGCTCATTAGCCTCTTTTCCAACTTTTGCACTTGTGTGGTTAAAATTGGGCCCATAATCTCTCTTCTAACTGTCTCTGAGATTACTGAGTTGAAATCATCGGCTATTTCTGCTTGTATGTCATCCATCATCTGCTTAATGCTACATAATATAGCCGCATTAGCATCCTGTGGGGATCAGGTTCAGGTGACTGCCGAGGCTGGGTGCAGCCTGCCTTGGAGGCCTCCAATTTAGTTCAAGAAGATGACATTTATGACAATAGAGGGCAAAAAACAAGGTTGTTTTCAAAAGTGAAACTACTAAAATACATTGTATCGGTTATTAATGAAAACAGAGACAGAAAATATATGTAAAAATTACATTCCTAGGGAGAGACTGTAACACATGTCTACAACCTCCACACCCGTTGTCGGCCTCCACTATTCATTTTCTTTCTATCAGTTTATCTCAGAATATATTGTCATGTACAGTTTTGTCAGATTTGACCATTAATATTTAAAGTTGACAGATGGCCTTGTCACAGCCAGGTCATCTGTCAGTTGCTTCAGGTCACTCAGAAGCACATAAAACTTTTCCATCACTTTTCCAGCAAACATATTACTTATTCTTTTGCAAATTCATGTATATGAAGGCATTCTGATTATGTTTAATATTTGAATGCATATTTAATAGTTAAAACAGAACAGTTAATTAGTAATAACATCAATAATTACCAACAGGAAATGTATCATCATCTCATTTAATTGTTAAAAACAGTATTGGGGTCTGTTAGACTTGGAGCTGCACCTTAAGTCTTATATAAAGGTCATATTGTACTTTGTAGATACTGATTAAGACTGGATGAAAGAAAAACTCTTTGGCATGAAGGTCACTCCTAATAGTGCATGAGTGATTTTCTTTGCCCACTTAATCCTTTTTCAGGGGTCAAAGCCAATCATAGAGTATAGTGGGCAACAGACAGGGAGACTCTTTGGGCAAGCTGCCAGTCCACAGCAGGGCCAACAAACGCAGACTGACACTCACTGTGTGGTGCAGAGGTATAAACACTTCACTGAGTGGCACGTTTTCCAAGGTTTGCAGTGGCAAACACAAGCTTTCCACAATCACGTGAAGGTATGAACGTCCCTTCAGTAAACTCTCACTGCTGGGAAGGACAACAACAACAAGGGGGTTTCAGATTCAAGCATTGAAGAAAAAAATAATCAAAGAATGGAATTAAACAGGAAAGGAGTGACAATGAATGAATAAATATTGTTTTTACATTACCAAATCTTTAAAGGACTTGGATTACAATTTTCTATATTTTTCTATTGTTAACAAATCTCATGTGTAGAGCCAAACCAACAATGAACTCATCCTATTTACAAGTATTGTCTGTGTTTCCAAAGTCTGATATATGGTATTCCTCTGTGCCGTAGACCTCTATTGTTGTCCAACGTAGTAGTAGTAGTACAAAGTCAAGAGGTTGTGATATGTAGCACAAGCTAGCAAAGTTCTGTAGATGGAACTGTGTTCCTGTACATGCACAAAGGTCTGCCTTGCACCGAACTACTCTCCAAAGACTTAAAACATGATTGCTGTTATTACTCTTTGGAGCCATTTCTAAACAAACTACCATAACCAAATTCTTTGAGGGTGAAGGAACATGTCACCGAGTGCAGCAGTGTAGCTCACTGACATGTTTTTCATAGTTTCTGCATAACAGCAGAGGTCTTAGTTCCAAGAAGAACAATTTTACTGTGCATAATAATTTTCTTAGTTCAACTGACTTTCTTTTATTATTAAAAAAGGGTGTCAGGTGTCCTGTTGGTATTTCTATTCCTATCTTCCCTGTCACTGCCCAGTCTGTACTATCTATTAAAAGGTGGAACATCAAAACAATCTATTAGAAAGTAAGGTCTGTCCAACAACTTTTTGTGTGTGGTTTGACAGATTAAGGACGATAGATGTCAGAGGTATATGACACTGATGTGTGTGAGGTGGAGAAAGGCTGAGCCCCCTAGAGTTCATTGTTCACTCTGCTCTCTGATGTCAGGCACCCAAAGTCATCGGCTCTCACTTTGATGCCACCAGAGGGGTATAAGGTCACCGGGCAATATTTCATCCAAGACATTTCATTTTAAAGCATGTCATGTTGGATCAACTGTGTGATTTGAATGTCTCACTAATCTCAAGAAAGATGTGTTTATATTCTGTTTTGCCTTCTTTGTAGCGCCATCACCAACTAGCTATACTGTTATATTGAATTAGGTAAATTAATGAAGCAGCGTATTTTGTCCTGAAGCTCTGCAAATCAGCTTTTTCTCGCGCAAACCACAATGAAATCAAGCGTTGGAGCTTTGGGAAGCAGGGAAGAGATTAATGAGATAAAATCTCCCAAACAGAGGCCATGATTTACATATCAAAAGTAAATACTGAACTTTAATTTCTGCCTCTGCGAGTGATGGTATGACCTCATAATACTCCTTAGCCTCAAGAGCTCAAGGAAAACTAACAGACGGGGCATTGGGTAAGAAAGGGAGGAGCATCATTTATTCCTAAAATTTTGGTATTTTATCTCATTCTGAAAGCAAAGCCTAAAGGGCTATATTATAATCATTTCAACACAATCTCACCACAATGCTTGAGTGAGGGGAAAAAAAAACCCTTATTCAGATATTCACAAACACAGCCGAAGCCTTGAGCCTTTTAACGTTTATCAGTAAAGCTCTTTAATATGCCTCTTCAGCTCGGCAAAGCCTCCTCTGAGGGTTTTCACAGGGAAATTACCTGTAATACCGCAGTTGTGAATGCAGAATGATTATCCACATCCTCTTTTTCTCATTACGGCCTTATCAGTTGAGAACAGTTCTCCGAGGCTGAGGAGCAGTCGAAGAAAGGGGCTCAGTCTGTATGGGTGGCTTTGAGGATGTAATCTATGACAAAGTGACAGTTTGCCCTGGCACAAATCTCATATTAGGCCCGCAGGATATACGTATAGTGCATTGGGAGTTTCATAATCCATCGTTACCTCCTGGTCATAATCGCAAGCAGGCGAGACAGTTGTGCAAGTAAGTACTGTAAGGCGAAGCAATAGATGAAATAAGATAGGGAGGGAAATTAGCTCAGATGTTGTACAGAGAGTGGGATTAGAAAAAAACCTGAGTCAAAAATTAATATTAGGAATTGCTGCACATTCAGCAGCACCTTACCATGACCCTGCAAAACATGCACTCTGTCATATTTATAATGGACACTTTTTGAACAGTATGTTAATTATATGTATTAATGCAAAAGTATTAACAGACTAATAAATTAAATATGTTATTAAGTTTAATTCTTATTCTGGTTTTAAAAATAAATTTAATTACTTGCCATCATTTCAATACTCTAAGCATGCTTAATTGATTTTGACTTGACTCAAACTGTCCACACTATCATCCCTCTGCCGGCAGAAGAGCAGAACGAATGGTGCACAGCGCTGCACTAACGCTACTATTTCACACTGCTGAGACGAGAAGAAGACAGCTTAACTGAAAACCTTTGTTATCCATGCTTTGTTTCATTATTTCAGTTTTGAAAAAGAAAAGCCACAAAGTAGTGTATACAATTACAGCAGATGTATTAGCAAGAAGACAGATACTGCTTCTTCTTGATATAGTTTTGAATGATAAATAATTATTTTTTGTAAAAAAAAAAAAAAAAAAATGGCACAAAAATTTGCACAGGGTCAAATTAAATTTATCTCCTCAAGTGTGCTTCCTGGTTGTAGATGATCCACAACTGTGGACCATCAACATTTTAAGGATTATGAAGTGCAGTTACACAGACTGCAGTAAAACCATTGTGTTTTGCCTGTGACTATGTTGTTACCTGGCTATTATTATGATTGTCACCATCACCATCATCATTTTTCTCTGGGCCTTGTATTGGCAGCTAAAAGTTAGTTTGAATTCAAAAACATATTTTTTGCAACATGTGGCCAAATATCTTCCACTAAAGTAAAAAAACAGTAAGTCTTTATAAGAGACAAACGTTTTCTCCAGAGACAGTAAAGCACCAGCAGTGTGGACAGTGCACCATCTACAGTTCTTAACAAGAGTGTTAACAAACAGATAGCCTAATGTTAGACTGTCTTAAACACACATTTAGATGTCAGCATTCATACCATTCACACAGACAGAAAGAATAAAACAGACAATAGATGCCACAAACCATTTTTTGCATGTTAGCTGCCATTGGTTTGACCCGGCTGCGCAGTCTATTGTGTTGGGCAACAATCTGCAAGTGCTCCTTCACCCCAAGCCCTAGAAGAAAACAGAAAAGCTCATTTACTATACCTCTACTGCCATTGCTATGGCAACGAAATGCAAATCTGTTAGGCGGGCAGTTTGAGTGTCTGTCAGAGATGGCTGGAGTATGAGCTGATACAGTTTCACTCACAATTCAACTCAGAAGTAATTGGGTGACGAAAGTTCAGCACAAAGTTTCAATCCAAACATGAAACAATATTCTTGTTTTTGAGTGAACAAGCATCCCAGAACAAAAATGCCTAACCATGTGTTGTTCTATAACACATCACATACACCAATATATAAACTCAGGATGCTTTGAAGTTATATTACTGAATGTTTTACTTACATTTTGTCTTTGAGACACACAAAATAAATCCTATACTGCATTAAACTGGGCCTGAACTAATTAGTGTGACTTAGGTTACATATTCATTCATTCCTGATATTTTGGACTTGTCTTTAGTCCATTAAGCATCAAATTCATTGTTGTTCTACTCCTTGAAGTTACTTGCTACATATCAGCACATTTCACTGAAAAGTCCAACCCTATAGGAATTCAGCTCCCCAGTGATGGGTTAATGCTGGCAAAACACCATCAAAATGGTAATTTGTTAAGCTGATGCCAAACGTCTGCAGTACAGCAGCCAGTGACGGAAAAGTTGAGCTGTTGGTCTTTTGCCAGATGGATTTAGACAGAACTATGAACAGTGAAAAAACAGTGAGTCTACAGCTTAAAGGATTGTCACCCGATTGCCAACATATGGATAAAAACTTCCAATATACGCTCAGAAATGCATTCCTTTATGTTTACTTACTTTAAACATGTTCGATTAACCACAATTACTGTAATATACAAAACCATCAAAATTAAATTTCACAGTTTAAAAACTGGGTAAACTGATGAAGCGAGTTCATCATCATCATAAGGCTACAACTCTCGTGGACACCTGACTCGTGCACAGTTCAAAGTGTGTTTACCGGTGGATTTGAGGTCCGGTGCGTCCGTGTTAATCCGGTTCGCGTTGATAAACGAGGACAGAAAAGTCAAAACGACAAACAGATCCAATCGGCGTGGGGCTCTTACAGACCCCATGATGAACTCCGCAAGTGTCTCCAACACCAGTGACCACTCGATTACGGATATTCTGCCTCCTGCTCTTCTCCTCCCTCTTTTCCCTCTTTTCTCCTCACCAGCTTTCATCTGCGCACAGCACATATCTGTCATCATCAAAACATCGCTATGGAGTGAATTAGTGTAGCCAATGTAGGACACTTAAGCTCAAATGCATCTTTCTCTTCTTCTACCATATGCTAATGAATAGGACTGCTGTCAAATTAAACCTGGAGAGTAACTGAATTCAAAATACTTCACACATGTGGTGTCATAGCTTGGGGCAGAGCAATCTTCCAACAGGAAGTACTTACTGTGAAGTTCAGTCAAAGAAGTCACAAAGGATTTTCACTATTTTAATATTAAGGATATAAATTTGTCATAAATGAAGCAATGTAGCTAATTGTTATTATCAGACTGTTCATGATATATTAATGCCTCAAAATATGCTATAATGTGGTGAAAACATGTTTCATATTTTTTATTTCAGTCAATTGGCCCTCTTTGAAAGATGTGGTTTGAAATTTTGGACAGTCATGTATGTTATTAAATTGGTAAAAATGTGTTTAAGTACATTAAATGTGCAATACCAATTGTTATTCAGGGGATTAGTCTTGTAATGCTTAATTTAACTTATTTGAGGCAGGCTGCATAATATCATACATTACTATACTATCTGTAACAGCAAAAACATTGTAATTACTGAAATGACCAAATGTGGTGTTACTGGCCAGAGAAGTTAAGGTGATTTAGACCTTTCAGCCTCCCAGTGAGTGCCCCAGATTTCAGCCTGAACTGCCCCACATTAGGAAATGCACATAAACTTGGACATTTTAGCACAAGGAACACTTTTATATTTTCCATTTCTTCTCGTAGTGTAAAATTTGCAATCACTTTTCTGATATGATTAGAAAACGCCTTGGGAATTTCAAAATAGTATTGGGTGCAGGTAAAATGTATTGGCTTCATATCAAAATATATTGCTGAAGTGCCAATTTCAGAAATTGTCCCACATTACTCTAATTCACCCTACCTACTGTGGTTAGTGTGTCTTTAACTTTTTAATATCCTGTTATATTAATGTTGCTGTAATCATTCTTTTTGGAAAGCAGGGCCACACTAAAAGATGTATTTGCTGTTGCAAGTGCCTGCCCCAAAGTTAGTCTAGTGCCTTAAAGAGGGGGATCATTTATTTTCAATTTCAATAACCATACCCCTTTTTTCACATACTGTATATAGTTTTAAAATATAATTTTAGAAAGAGACACTTACTGTCTGCAGGTTCACATCATCCACATGCAGAATAATCTAAAACATTCAGACCTTTTAAGAGTATACGAATGAATGTTTTAGGTTGTGATACCACCAGAATATGCAATTAAATGAAATAAAAACTAGTATGCTTTTCATAACTCTCTCTGAATACCTGGATTTTCTTTTTTCATATATTTTATTCAGTCAACTGCGGTTTATGAGGCTTTTGAGCAATCATCAAGAGAAAAATAGTTTACACACTATTTTAATATCTCAGTAAACATAGTTAAGACAAAGATAAAAATATTATAAAATATATCATATGGCCTTAATGGTAGCAGGGAGTAATGAAAGAAGTATTAATACTTTTACTTAAATAAAAGTAGAAATACCACAATGTAAGAACGCTCCAATACAAGTAAAAGGCCTGCATTCAAAATTTCACTTGACTTAAAGTACATTAGTAAATGTACTGAAGTATCAAAGCAACAATATCCATTATGCAGAATATCCTCTTGTTATTATTATTATTATTATTATTATTATTATTATATTATATTATATATGGTTATTATAAGTATAATGGAAACTGGACCTAAGGACAGTACTTAAGTAAATTTACACAAAAATACTTAGTTTGCCTACTTTCCGCCACTGACAACAGGTGCCAGACAGTCACTGGGGACAAAAGCATATGGCTTAATCATATCTGTCGTCACTTCCCGATCTTGGCGACAGAGAGAAAGGTTTACTCTGACGCATGGTTGATCATGCGTGTTCATCATTGTTAAATGGGGGAAAGTTTGTTTTGAGGGAATGAGGATCATCATTCAGATGAATCAAGAGATGGCGCTTCATACCGGAGCTAAGGACGGCCTGAGGTACAGGAGGTCAATTTAATTTTTGAGTAAATTGTGTTTGCAGGTATTAAAATGTAGATAAACATGACATAGAAAAAACTAAAGTGGTACAAAAGTACTAGATATGTCTGGAAAGGTACAGGATGGTGCTGCTTCTGTTTAGACATGGTGACCGTGTTTTTCAATGGTCCCACAGTGGGAAGCATGAATCATAAATCTGCACATTGTGAGATGATTCAGTGTCTGCAGTCATCACAATAGCCTCAGACTCATTCTTCTGTGGGTTGAATGTGTTTTGCACTGAGGATTCAGTCCCCAGGCTGTCCAGTTATTTCTTATCTCTTTGATTTTGCTGCATCAGAAGGGACTGCCTGACCTCTGGTTGAGCCAAATGACAGCTGTGCACACAGTCTGTTCTGGGCTCAGACAGACATGGCCACCCACTAAGATGATTTCTCAGGTAAATCCAGCCTCCAAAGAAAATACTGTAAGCTCCTTCCTGCTTCAGCTCAAAGCAGTATTCAAGAGTCTGAACCTCCTCATCACTATTTTAACTGCAGAGGTGTTGGCTGCACACACGGAAGACAGAAGTCCATCTGAACAGTAGAGATTTTTCTGTGCAGCAGCATGGTTCAGTTGCAAAAACATACTGAGACAAATCACTACCATTTGATTTAAATGATCAGATTCTGTCTCAACATGTCACACTTCAATATTCTCAAGAGCAGATTCAGGAAAGTGTCTTTGCCCACACAAAGACGCAGCTATGTTTCACTATATTCCACCCGACATATGATATAAAAACAACTTGGTATCTTATGCTGTATATACACTACTGCTATTAACATTTAAATTCAGCTCCCTTGCTGCGTTGGGGGGATATTTTGTGATTTAGTGATGGTATCAGATACCATAAAAAATTAAGGAATCTTTAAGGAACATCTATAAGTTGCCATTTTTATCTGCCTAATGTATATAAAGGGAAATTAAACACCCTCTACCTGCCATCTCCACCCACCATGCTGTATTCCACACACTGTCATAATGTAGACATGCAGGGATGATCATTTGTTTGCAACCTGGTAGTAATTTGTGTGGTTTTGTACAGTCTAATATACAGGTACAGTACTGAAATGCATATACATGCACACTATATATATTCCTGTAGAGGGTATAGCTTCTCTGTAGTTTCTCTCTGTCATTTGCAATGAGCATTATATTCATCACTGGCAGCCAATGCACCATACTGACTTTCAGATTGAGTTGGCAGATGTTGGTCAGTTGAGTGGCTTTGAGTGTAAAAATATTTTTAAGAATAGAAATAAATGGGAAGAGGTATATTATCATCTTTCATAATGTTGGCTTGCTGCTGTAAACAAACCAACAGCATCAGAAAACATTAAAAGCTTGTGATAACAGATAATATAATCCTGTGTTCCAAATTTTGCTGCTGATACCCTTTTGTTTGCATTTTGCAAAGCACACAGCGTGGTCAAAGTATTATTTGTGTGTGCCCTTCAGATCCAGGACACGCCTCTTTATAAACAACATATAAACTAAGCTGCTTTCAGGGAGGAAGTTGAAGTACAGGGATAATAATGTGGTCACATTTTTCTTAACGTCTCTTTCTCTGATTGGCTCCTGAAGAGTAAACCCTACATTCCGCAGCAGTTTGCTGCAGCAGCTTTTCCACTGCCAAGTGTGGTCTTTCACTCACCTGGAGTCTTTGCTCACTCTGTGGGCTGCCCACTCCAAGTTCACACTGCTTCTCACTTCGCACATTTGATTGCCGGCTGCACATTGGATTGAGGTTTGTGGAAACATGTTTGCGTCAGCTGCAACTGTCATCACTTTGCTGAGTTTCTGTTCGCTGCATCCTACTTTTGGACAGGTGAGTGAGCGCACAGGACATTTTGTTATTGTCTAATGAGCGAATGAATGATAAGGGTAGGGTGCCTTGGTTTATATTGTATTTCAGTTTAAAGCTTTGAAATATGTTCACAAAACAGTTATATCTTTGATTACAATATGCCACATAATAACTATCATGCATGGCTTAAAAGGCAAAAAACTCAAAACCGAATAATGTCTCTCTCCTCTGAAGTACACAACAGGTCCTAATGTGAATGTCCTTTGGCATAACGCACCAAAATTTTGACAAAGCAAACCTTGAGTCACACTGACTTTGCACGCAAGCTACAGGAACAAGGCCCCAAAGGCTCCGATCTATGAATGCATTCAATATATCTGTGCTGTGCTTCAATGCAGTCTAGCTACAAAATTACAAAAAAAATACTGCATCTGTCTATGAATGACTCTCAGTAGACCTTTGCATGCATGTCTGTATGTATTTGTTTCTGTGTTACTCAGAGTGTCTTATATGCAATGTGTGTTTGAGAGAAAGAGACGAAGATTGGTTAAAAGTGTCAGTAACATTTTAATAGAACTGTACTGTAACTTCAAGCTCCAACACTGCATGCCTCCTACATACTGTAGTAACGTGACCCAGCACCCAACATGAAGCCATGGGAAATGTCGCTTAGCACAGGCAGAAAGAGGTCTTTGACAACTACACTATAAACAGCAGACACCCCCTCGCCTGACTGAAGTCTCTCCAAACCTCAGTTCTGTCCAAATCAGAAAGGTGTTTTCAACAAATATTGACTCTTCTTACATAACTCTTGCTGGATGAAAACACTAATTGGTTGTCTGAAAACATGCATGAGAGGACAGAGGAGAATGACACTGTTGAATGAAGGAGAGTAATGAGGGAGAAAACATGGGTGGAAAACAAGTTACTGCCACACCCTCGCCCCTCCAGCCAATAGAAAGGGACGTTGTTGATGCAGGTGTTTATGCTGAGGGCGTTTTTATACCTGACTGACTGACCCCATACCTTAAATCTACCACATAATAAAGAACAAGTGATTATCCATTATGCAAGTTAAACAGCTTTTGCTGATTTCATGCACTTTCCTAAAATAACACATGGAAGTTACATAACTTTGTGTAATGAAGATTTTTAACCTCCTCACCAGGCCACACCCAAAAACCACATCACAAGAATAGTAAACTGGTAACTTTCAGAGTCGCTCTCTGTGTTTATGACTGAGTTACAGTATCTGGTTTGGAGAGGAGGAGGGTCCTGCATGCAAATATGAAGTGGCCAAACATACTCTGATCCTGCAGCATTTACTCCACCATCTAACAGCACCGCCTCTGTACTGCACAGGCCTTCAAGTGCACTCCTTCAGCAGACTTTCATTTGTTTACATGCAGCAGAGCTGACTCTGTGTTTGAGGTTTTGGTCAGTATGAGATATTACTCTACTTTTAATTAAACGCTCTCCCTGCACAATAAAGTAATTAAGCTGTAGATTTACTTAAGTAGAGTAACCTCTAACATTTATGGCCATCAGGATTTTTTCCTTACTAGCATAACGCTGATTATGCACACAGAAAAAAAACATGCAGGTGGATGTAGGGCTGCAACTAATGATTAATAAATTAGTTGTTTGGTCTATAAAATGTCAGAAAATGGTGAAAATTTGTGCTCAGATGTCCTCCTTTGTCCCGACCGACAGTCCACAACCAACCAGTCCACAAAGATATTTAGTTTATTGTCACAGAAGAATAAAGAAACCAGAAAATCTACACATTTGAGAAGCTGGAACCAGAGAATTTTGATATTTTTTTCTTTAAAATGACTCAAAACAATTAATCGATTATCAAAATAGTTGATGAGTCATTTTCTGTTGTTCGACTAATCGATTAATTGACTATTATGGCTCACACGCTACTACTGTATATGTAATCTTTCGTTGTAAAATGTTCTTGAGTCTGAATGAATGAATGGAAATGTTCAAATAAAAGGAAAATGAGCTGTCCAGTGAATACATCAGTGACATCACAGACTCATGATTCTGTGGGTTCTGTGTGTTCTCACTTTGGGAGAGTTTTCTGTGTTGACAAATATTTTTTTAGCTTACCTGAGCCAGAGGAGTAGCTTTTCTGTATTCATAAATTCAGCAGCATTCCTTTTTAAGAAAAAGGCACAAAAGGTGTTTCTGTAGCTTATAAGATCCAAATAGTAACTGCACCTTGCTTGTAAATACTGCTAGGACTTAGAAGAACACAGTGTTAACAAAAATTATGATAAAATAAAGAAATATCACCTTATTTCAATATTATTGAATGACTTATGATTAGGCAGTGGCAATGAATGAAAATTCCGTATTTGATACACTGTAACATAGATTTTTTGTGATATTGCCGGTGAATTATGTCATCTTCAAACAAGTCGTTGTGAAATACTAAATCAACACTTAATAAAATTAGTTGTCCCATCTCTTTTATCCAGGACTGTCCTAGTAGACAGGAAATACAGGGATCTCTGAAGCAGGTCCAGAAGCTTCTCTCAGCCCATGAAGCTTCGTACATGCAGAGTTTACGCAACCTGAAGAAGAAAATAAACCTGCTGCAGAGCAGTGCAGCAAAGCAGACTACAAGAGTCATCAACAGTAAGCATAACCTTCAGAATTACTGATTTGTTGAAATATTAAATGTTAAAATATTTTCCATTCTGCTTTTTTACCACTCCTTAAAATTCCAACAGGTACCTGCCCAAAATTGGATGCACCCATCAATGGGAGGAAACTCGGCAGATCACACAGCATGGGCCATGAGGTTCACTTCCTGTGTGACCCCGGCTATGAACTGGTGGGATCAGAGAGCAGGGTTTGTCAGGAAAGCTTGACCTGGAGCGGGCAGCAGCCCACCTGCCGAGGTGAAAGACCAGTTTTGGTTCTATTTCCTGGATGGTCACTTTCTCCTTTCCTTCCTAATCATCCTCTTCCCTCCGGTCTCTCTCCTCTTCCTCACCCTGGCCATCACTCATCCTGTTATCTAACCCACCGATCACTTGTACAACCCTGTCATCATCCTCTTTGTAACCTCCCCCACTCCTGCTCTCTATTGCCATTCCTCTTTTGTGCATCATTCATGTCACCAATGTATGTAGAGATACATTTCATATATTGACCCGTGATCATATTTCTTTTTTTATGTACTTTGGTCAATGTCCAGGGAGCTTATTGAATGCTATGACATGTGATATTCCGACCTGAATGTCCTCTGACAGCTTGCTAACTTTGAGATAGCAGCTCAAAGACTGTTTGATCAAGACAGGGCATCCCCTAAACTTTGGCTGCACCTAACATTAACCCATCTGCTCCATTCTTTCCTTATTCACTCTCTTACCACATATATGACATGATGTCATGTTCTCTGAAGTTTAAGCAGCAAAGATATTGGGTTGCCTATGTCCTTATACCACAGACAGGTTCAAACATTTCCTCAGTTCCAGCATTTCCTCGTTCTGCCTTTTCCCTTAGACATCAATGAGTGTGCGTCCTCCCCCTGCCTGAATGGTGGGACGTGTGTGGATGAAGTGAACCAGTTCTCTTGTGTCTGTGCCAAAGGCTGGGCTGGAGCCACCTGCCAGAGCCCGATGCCAACATGTAGGTATAATACACTACATACTCAGACCACACACACCTAATGGAGATCTTTTTTTTTTACATCACTATCTTACTACTGTTCAAATTCAGATAAGTAAATTTAAGACTCACTGGATTGCTTTAAATGGTTCCTTTTAATTTTGGGTCCTACATATAACAAATAAGTATTTAAGACAACATTTATCTGCAGAGCACATTTTTTTCCATCTAGTATCCAAATCCCTCTAGTCTGCTAAAGGAGATTACACTGGCCAGTGGTTTGGCTTGCCAATACAAGCGAACATACCACAAAGTGGTTTTATTGAATTCCAGCCCGAAGTCCAAGACGGTGCTGGTTGAGTGGCAGCGGTCTACTGTGAATCTCTGGGGCCACGTTTGTTTTGTTTTTTTCCACAATATTTCCACACTAATGTAGAGTAGACAGACTGAACACCTGCGTGGGCTTTTTCTAGCCTTTCTGGCAACCCACAAATCATCATGTTACAGTCATGACTAGACTCACTCACCTGGTTGGTGCATGGTGACAAACCTGCAAAAGTAGAGACAAAGCTGTCTCTACTAAAAGGAACATGACACCATGTGCTATTTTTATGGATAAATCAAAGCTGATATCAGAATTTTTACATTGTGATTTTGACTTTTCTGTCACATTTCATCAATTAATAACTGAATGAATGAACATGCCCGACCCCCAAGGAAAGATACAGAGATACAGATACAGAGTCACAGCACTGAAAATATTATAGCAGGCGAGTTACGACCATTGCTTACCACTCCTCTTTTCTGTCTTCCTCATTCAGTCTTTGTCACCATGACAAACACCTCTGCCGCCACCTCCCCAGCCACCGCTGCTGCTGCTACTTTACCAGCTGCCACCACTGGGCCCTTTGTTCGTCCATCACGTTGCACTATGGTTCAGGGGACCACCCACTGCACCTGTGAGCCAGGATACACCATCTCTGGCAGAGACAGCAACATCTGCACTGGTACGACTAATACCTGCCCTGTAACCAAACCTAAAATACAAATTTATAGTTCCACACAGGAACCATGTTAAGTGCATGTGTGTGTTGTGCATTTCAGATATAGATGAATGTGAGCTGTTCCATAACGGACAGGCTGGGAGGCTATGTTTACATGCTTGTATTAACACCCCTGGAGGATACCGCTGTTCCTGTCCTGTTGGATACAATGTGACCCGTGATGGGCGCAGCTGCAAAGGTGTTCTGCTGTGTTTTATTCATTTTTTAGTTTACAAAATCTGTTCCCAACATTACATAAAGCATTCCACAAGATAGTTTCTGGAAACTGTGCAGTGGAATTGCCGGTATTCTACTTGTACTCAAGTTTCTTCAAAAGTAGCGCCTTCATTTCCAGTTCACTACAAATAAAACTGAGATGTAAATTCTCATACAGTATGAGTGATTTCCCAACTAACTTTTTTGTTCAAATCAATGTTTCTCTTTGTTTCTGTTTGTGTCATAGACATTGATGAGTGTGCCACCAGACAAAACAACTGCACAAAGGACCAGACGTGCATTAACACATATGGTGGTTTCCAGTGTGTCCGCGTGGACTGCCCCAAAATCCCTAATGCTACATATGTCAAAACATCACCTATGTAAGAATTATCCTTAATCTTTTTTTTTAAGTTGAATGTCACTCCCCATTGTCCAAATATGGGTGATTTTTCATTTGAGATGTACAGTAACAAATAGATACAGGGATCAAATTTTACACCAAATTAAAACTTTGACAGTATCACTAGTGTTTCCTGAAACTGATCCTTGGATTAAGACTGTTTCAGCTATCTTCCTCAGCTTTCACTTGTTATTCTTTTTTTCAGGCGCTGTGAACGTAACCCCTGCCCTGTGGACAACAAGGCATGTCCTCAGACCCCAAACTCCTTTTCCTACCATTACCTGGCTGTTGTATCCAACCTGTCAGCTCCCCGCGTCATGTTCCGGGTTTCAGCGTTGCGTCCCATGGGTGACACGCTTCGCTTCTCCCTGCTGGGGGGAAGGCAAGCTCGGCGCCACTTCACAGTCCAGCGTTCAGACCGTCTGACAGGTCAGCTGATGTTGGTGAGCCCCGTGCAGGGCCCTGCCACTCTTGAGGCTGAAGTGGAGATGAGCGAGCTGGAGAAACGAGTCCAGCTGGGGAGGTACATCACCAAAGTCACCATGTTTGTTTCCCCATATGAGTTTTAAAAAAAAAGAAGAATGAGAGGGAACACACTTAGGGCCAAAGAGCACAAGGGTCAAACAAACGGCTGGTATGGATTTAGCTAAGGACTCTACACTTGGTCATTGATGTGTGATAATCTGATGTAACATGGTGATCATATTTAAAGTCACCTGTACTTTTACTAAAGGAGCTGCTGCAGCCAGATGTCAAAAGTGTATTAAAGTAAGCATAAACCAGCATATTGACTCTCAGGTGATGGTGGAACAACACCACTGTTTTAAACAGCTGTATGCAAGAAATGTTATAGAATATGGGTTCTTCAGAGGTATTGGTATAGAAATGCAAATTGAGTGATGTATTTTTGGGTGACTTAACAGGAGTTTTGTATGGATTAACCAAAACATATTTATTGCAGAAAGATAGAAATGAGTGCAGGAGGAATAACAATTAACATCATGTAATTACATGACATGATTACATTACATGATGTAGCAGACTGTAAACTAGCAGTTGATTGAAGGATACTTGAAGTAAGCTGAACCAGAAAAGATGTAGACAGTCCACCCTCAAAGCAAGTGCTATTTTTTTAAATGACAAGTCCTGCCATCAGCGGACATTTATGTTATGTGTACTATACATGTAATCATGATGTGTGAAAATTTTGTATTCCTCTTTAATATCATGTTTTATCTATATTCTGGTGCAACTATGATATTCTTGCTTCTTAAACAATCATTAAAACATCATTTAAACCATAAAAACTTTGGCCTTTTATTTGAAAGAATGTTTGGTACAGTTTGAAGGTTCAGATTTGTTCTGTCCACCCTCTGAAATATACTGTAAGAGCAGTCAGATACATGAGCAGCAATATATGTGAGCAGTGGCTGTTTGGGAAACACTTGAGTTCTCGCAGTACAGAGCAGTGCTGTTCAGCAGACAGACAGCCAAAGACAGGCTGCTCAAAGAGCCACTCTGTTCTTACAGTGCATGAATAACTTTAACTTTTAAATTCACAAAACAAGTAAGCACAGCAAAATGTACCTTTCACATTCATTAAGCCGGAAATATGCGTGACTATTTGGTGCTTAGCTTTTCATGAGGAGGTGTATATATTTGATTGAAGAGATGAAATGTGCTGCACCAGCTTTCTATCTACTCCTTGGTGTTGCACAACTTTCTGAACAAGAAAACCCTCAAGACCACCACACACATGTGCATATGCGGATAGTGAGGCAATGTGTAGGTTCACTGGAGACAAACAGGATGTCTTCAGTTACAGACGGGGCTCCATACTGTGGCTCACCGATGACACCACTGAAGGGGCGGGGGAGTTGTAGCTATGGGATCCCGAAATGAGATTGCACGCTGAGTGAAGAAAAAAGATGTATACAGATAGGGAGGCAGCCAGAGAGTGATGGCTGAATAGAGAAGCCTGAATAAAAGACGATTCACGCTAGCTAGTCAGTCACTGGCTGAGGGATGCAGACTGAATTAAAAACTGGTGTCTTTATTACCACTGCAGAATAGACCTCTCACTGTTCCTCACTGTTTCTCATCTCTGTCTTAATGGAAAAGTAAGCAAAAGGAGTGTTGAATGGGAGGCTGTCCTTTCGTCTGTCCCTCAGGGATTCACTAGAAGTAATGATTCAGTATCCAAAGTTCAGTCAGTGCCTCAACAACTACCAATCCAGCACCCAGATAAAACCCTCTTCTCCTCATCTACAACTCTCCTTGTGCTTTCTGTATCTTACTCCCTGCTTTGCTTCTGCAAGGTCCAGTCTGGCGCAAAACAGCCACACAAAATCACACAATCTGGGTTCTGAGAGAGTCTGTGTCTGTGGGAGCACCTGGTCTGGGGTCTGGTATTTTGGCTGTTCTGTTCACTCCTCACTGTCCTCTCTTTTCCTCCCGACCTCTACCTTATCATATTACATCCACTTTCTCATCTTTCTATCCCCGCTCTTCCATTTCCACCACCCCTTCTCTATGGCTCTCTCCAACGTGGCTGAGTCATACCGTACAGATAAAAAGCTCTCCTAATGAGTGCTGGCAGTGTGTACGGGACTGAAATCAATATCCTGATCTCAGTCTGGGTGTGCGCGGTAGAGTCACAAGAAACCACCACACTCTCTTTGACAGCAGGTTGGGTTATCACTGGTACTTACTTTTGAAAGGAAATACCTTGGTTTTGTCTGAAGTTTAATGGAACAAAAGAGAGTGTGACTTGGTCTGCTGAGCTCCAGAGAGTGCAGACAGGACTCAGTTTTGGCTCAGAGTCATTCAATGTGGGCCTGCAAGGGAGGAGAAGGGGAGAGAGACCGGATAACATGCATGGCAGAAGTGCCTATAGTTGTTGTTAGAGGGAGTAGTAGTTGTAAGGGAGGCTAAACTTCCCTGTGCTTCAGGTCAGCAGGATGTTAAGTCTGTTAGACACCTAAATTGCACCTGTACCTAAATTAGACACTTGATCTGCTCTTCCACCAATTGAGTGCTGGTGTTGTCTGTTTCTCCCTGCACTGTCTCCTCTATTATTTCATATTATATCATTGTCAAGTCAAACATAGTTCATTAATGTTGTACCCGTGTCTTGAATTAGTCAGTGCAAAAGAAAACTTCATGTACATTTTTAAACTATGATGTTACACTACCCCCTGCTGCCCACAGAGGAGACGTGCTGCACACTCAAAGTCTGTTCACAAGTGATATTTATTCTCCAGAAGCTGCAAATGTATTGGACTGCTTATTTACTTAAACAGTATGGCAACTGGCAAACAGTTGGTGTACATGAAATTTATTTTAAGAATAAGACACCAGGCTCTAGGTTACAGGTTGCACTAATTGAGGTTAGAGATGCCCATCAAGCAGCATATATTGTACAATTTTACCATAATAATAAGACAAAAAGTCTATCTGATGGCAACCCAATTAAAACAAACAATCTCTTTCAGTTCAGAGCATAAGCTTTTCACTGAAAAATTTCCAGTCACATATGGTTTTGACTAGCTTGACTGAATTGCCTTTTTTTCTGGACTATTTTAATTTTAAGAAGACACAGGCAGTCATTTACAGGTCCTGGACAAGGCTAGGCTTGGACCTTGAGGTCCTGGAATGAAAAGTTCTACATTCTACTACACAAGCAATAAGTTGGTTTTCAATGCTGTAATGTACTTGATGAAATTAGGATAAATAGGTCTACACAAATGTAAATTATGCCCATAGTAACCATCACAAACTGGAATACTGTGGGATTTGAAACATCTGTTGTCATCTTCAAACTGATGCAACAGACAGCCTTATAGCTAGGAATATGAAAATCCTTGAGAATGGAGGCTTACCAAAGATGCTTAATTTAACATACAGCGAAGATTGCATCAGCTTTGTAGAAGTAACAAGGACCAAGTTTGTTGGCTGAAACTGACCAGGCTACAATCGTTGTTTTTTTAACTACAGAACAACAGAAGATGGTATGTAACAGTGTTCAATTTTTAGTCCACAACTCACTGATGGCACTAGAGAGCATGATGTCAAATTGGTTACATTTACTTTTACAGGTGCATTTAGGAGAAGAGAGAGCAAACAATCAGGCAAAGCAATGAGGAGAAACGGCTAACTTCCTGTTTTTGGCTCTTTGGTGCCAAAAGTTGAATGTTTTTTACTTGTGTCACTGGCAAATTTAACTATCAAAATTAGGTTGATAAGCCATTATAAAGGCATTTAGAAGAACTGCTTATAGTGCAGTTAAAATGTATTCGGAGAGTGATATATTTTAATGGTTTTGGTTTTACTTCAGCTTTGCTTAAAGCAAAATGTTATAATCCCTACACCGTTCATCTAATCTGGATTTAAACACTCTCAAATTAAAAGTTGAGAATCAGCATTAACTTACCCTCAAAGTCAGATTTTCATTTCAAATCCAATGAAGTAAAGCGCCTACTTTTCCTACTATACCAAGTCAAAATGTCTGCTGTGAAAAAAAAGACTTACTGAGGAAGCTTTATAACATGTGAAAAGGTCTGTAGGGATTGGAGGTAAACTCAGACACAAGAGCACACAGTTGTAACCAACTAATTATTGAGGTGTAAGCTGTAAATGCAATCCTGGCAAAGAAAGGTGTGGTCACAGCTAAATCACAGCTTCTCATTCATATCAGTGAGAAAGCTGGCGAGATATATTTGCTTCTTGTCATGAGTTGATTCTACTATGTTCACCTTGTTCAATCTTATTGAACAGCTGGCCACAAATTTATTTGTGGCTTGGAATGTAAAACAGTAATGTGTATACCAAATCACATTTCCAAAAATCTTTCTTACAGCATTTTCTGTGGGACCTGTTTGCATGAACACTGATTTGGTCCAACAATGAGACCCTGAGGATGAGCCGTTCATGTCCATGATTATGTCATTTTCCTTCATATTTACCTGTAAATGAAGGTCTAGTTTGAGTGTTTTTGAACAGGTTGACTCTCTTCTCTCCGTAAACATAATCTACAAGTTGTGTGCTCTTTCATTTTTATCTTTGAGCCCATTTTGAGAGCATAAAACATTTTGACTTTTTTAAAAATATCAACATGTTGCCTGTTCACAAATAAGAAACCTTTGTTCATGGGTCTCAATGCCGCTATAGAGGAAAATCAGTCTGTTTTAATGGGTGTTGTGTGACTGTATTGCATGTACACCATGTGTTCTTATTGACTGATGACCTCAGTCTCTTATAATACTGTTCACTTTTCTATCAAATCTCTGTTTATGGTTTTAGGAACTACTTGATGGTTATCATAGATATAGCTGTCATCACTGATTAAATCCTTTATATTTTTCATCATATTTTATCATATTACATCATTGCCTAATAAACTGTGCTGTGCAGTAATTCACACCAAACAACAGATCTTAACTTTTTGGTTTAGGATCACATCACAGCCCTTACACTATTACTCTTGTCAGGATGGTAAGTCTGTCTAGACAAAGCCCTGATAATGACACAAAGCCACACCAAGAGTTTAATAAGACACCTAATGGTTGAACCCTGCTGTGACTCTGATTAACAGTGTCTTTTATCAGATGTCTGGCTTCAATTTCTAGTTTCACAGTCTGCAGCATGAAGGTACAGTATGTGACAAGTACTCGTGCCTTTGTGTCAGAACATGCCCACCCACGAAGCAAAAGTTAGGTGATGATTGATAGGGGCAAATCAATAGTTAGGTGTGAACTTTTGTAGTTCCTCTGTTGCTAGCAGAGTTTGTGAGAAGTGACACATTGTGATAAAATAAGAAATCAGACTTGAATCAAACAAAGTAATAATTATAAGCAACAGGCTCTCATCAATGAGGACAGCATTTAATCAAAAAACATTGACTTGTTCATAAAAACTGAATACGGATATATGTAAAGTACGTAATGACAGAGAACAAAGGCATTGATCAGTAAGGACACCCAACTGTCAAACAATAGCAGACAATCTGACACCCATTAAAATTGACCGATTTATTACACAAGACAATGTAACTGAAACTGACATGATTTCCCACATACTGTATTGCAGCATGTGGGGCTCTTTGACGTTGCTGGTGGGTCACTTGTCACTGAGCAGCTCTTCTATAAAGGACACAACACCAGTAGATGACTGACAGATAGCTACTACAGACAGAGGAACAGGTAGATCAAATCAAAAATTATTCAATGAATTTCACACCTGCAGGAAATGCAGAGAAACTGAATATAGGTAAGTGAAATATAATATTGTGTGTATGTGACAGATAGAGAGAGAGATCAACAGGGTAGCATAGGCTTTACAAGACAGTGATTTTCTAATTTATGGAACAGGGCTGTAAATTCCATGTATATTTCTCCTAATTTTACATAATTTTTAAAATAACTGTGCTCCAGGTACTTGTCAGGAGCACTCCACAAGGGAAACAATCAAAAGTCAAAAAAGCTTTTGTACTCTGAAAGATGTCTCTGAAATCTCTCTTTTTATTAAATTATATACCATTCATCTGTGCTCAGCCCTATAAGTTAATAAAAAAAACTATTTAAACCAATAGTATTTGCCAAAGCCTTTCAATTCTATCAATCTGAATGAAAAAGTGTCATTTGCAAATTATTGAGTTTATTCATGTTTCTGTTACTAGGTAGGTTTGTCCAGACCAGGTGGATTTCAGCACCACAGCAACAGACAGCAGGACCTGCTCAATTTATTTGTAGGATGTGAAAATTGTTTTATTTTGATTGTAACATACTGAAATATCAGCAGGATATATCAGCAGGAGGCTCTCTAACTATTCTGTGTAAAGGGCATCTGGATTTAGAGCCTTATGACATTGAGTCTTATATTTCAAACCAGTTGTATAAGTTCAATGAATGAGTTTGACTTTTTGTGTGTTTTGTGTTATGCTGAGAGGAATGATGTTACATAATCAAATGAATTATTACTGTGTTAACATTTTGTTCCTTTTTTCTCTTTTCCAAGGGATGAAACAATGTTTTAAAAGAGCTAACATCAATCCTATTGTTTTGAATGCTTTGGAAGACTACTGGTTTTGTTGTTGTAAATACACTCAGACAACAAACCACAGTCTGCCTTAATATTCAAAATGTACAACTCAGTAAATAACACGCTGGAAACTTTGCATGGATACTTACACAAGGGACTGCTTCTTGAACATAGACTGACTTACTATGTTGCTAATATTCATTAAAAGTTCTTGTTATTAACCTCAGTTATTTTGCCATTATAACAGAAATAATACTGCTGCGTCTTTGTGAAGAATAAAGAACTTAACCTGTGAAAGAAGTGTCAAAATATATATTTCTAAGATGAAAATGTCTCAGAAATGAATTTGTTTGCAGCCACAAATTGTGAACATGCAGTTTTATCATATTTAACAGTTGATTATTGCCCAAATGTTTGTAATGAGTTTAAGGATGAAAAATTTATGTCAGAACCTAAATATTAAGCTACCTAAGTATTGAAGGTGGGAATGATGAGAGTGGATGCTGTCATAATCTCTCAAGTGTTGTCAGTTATCCAGGTTGAGGACATCTACAGTAGAAATAGTCTGCTAAAGGCAACTGAACTTACTGTGCGGTTGCAACAGAAGGTCAGTGGCCTTTGACATACTTCTTCTAGAGACATCTGTGTTTCTATGGTCACAGTTACATATTGATGTTCAGTATTAAAAACAGTAAACCCAGAGAAACTGAAAATGAAAACCTGACAATAGATACTGGGAATAATATGAACTGAAATCTGAAAAAACAGCACCTGATAAGTTGCTGTTTTTAATCTTGTGTGTTTCAGTTGTTTGGTATTTTCCATTTTGAATTAATGTTTTACTCATAACACTTGTTGATTGTAGATATTTTGCCCCTAAAATATGATGTTGTTGTGATGATGAAATTTAATACTCTTCTAGGGGATCCACACAATAAGCCTTTTGGCTTTTTGGCTCTGCCAGCACATCTCTCATGATTGTATGAATATTTCCTAGTGTTTTTAATTTTTACTTGATTTTTTATATTTTATCTTCTATTTCAATACTGTGCAAATCAATAAACAAACAAACCCATAACACATTACTTGATATTTGGAAGGATATCCTGTATACAAGTAGCTAAGAGGGCTGTAGCATGTATGAATGATTTCAGAGCAGCGGCTCTTACATCCGATGTAGTGAAGGTTTATGAGATCCCAGATGCCGTTTATGGATGCACACATTTAGTTCTGACAAACTGGTTATATATAGGAGCCATTAAAGAACATTTACTCCACTTCAAATGTGTAAGTGGTGCTCATTCTGTTAGAATACTGTATTATGGTTTTAGCTCTGTGTTTCATAAGATTCAATTACATGTTATGTTTCAAAAGTTATTAAATATTCCCCCAGCACATTTGTTCACATTGTTTATTATGTGACCAATAAATCTCAGTTCTATGTTAAATTCTGCTGCAGTATTGAATAAAATTGTACAACTTTCATCCAAGAAACTGGCCTCTAAACCTCATTGTCTTAATGTTTAAAATGTGCTTTGTCAAGTAAATTTATTGAAGACACAGCTTTGATAAGATTAACTGTCAAACAAAAAAAGTTATGCTGTTAAAATAAGAACAGGCAAAAAAAAAAATGATTTCACTTAAAATGACACTAATTAAGATTTTAGTCATATACAATATTATAATAAAACTATTGAGGTACTTTTTTTCTTCTGATAAACAGTTACAAGTTCCTCTTCCACAAATGATCATATACATAAAACTAAACTAAAACTAAAAACTAAAAAAATACAAAAACAAACTAACACGGAGCTAGGGGGAGTTACAGTTCATGTAGAGATTTTAAACAAAAAACAGGCATTCATAGTTATTACAGCCTTTGGATTCAAAGAAAATCCAACTGAATCAATAAACTGTTTGACCTCCTTTGTGAAAACCAAGAAGTTAGACTTTTTACCTGTAAGTTTGATTTTATGAATATGAAATGTAGCTGATAAAATTAAAAGATTTACAATATATAGCTGGTAATTCAATATAGAGTTATAGTATCTTGTAGTAAAGTGCATCTTTTCATGTCAAGGACCACTAAATTAACACAAATTAGACCGCAGACCCCCATCTGATATGATTTTTGCTTTTAGATGTTTTATTACAGAAAGGGTATGAAACCCATGACCAAAATAGTCATAAATTCTGTCATTGTGTTACTTATGGATGGAATTATAGTGAACATAAATTATTCCCCTTTTTACTGGGGACCCCCTGGGACCCTCTCAAGGACCCCTGAGGGTCCCTGGACCCCACTTTAAGAACCACTGTTCTAGTATTCCAAACACTACATGTTTACAAAATAATCTAAAATTTTCATCAATTTGGCTGTTGATAAAGATACACATGTTATTATATGTATGTTTATATACGTATTATTGAGGTGCTTTTGTAGTCAGTGGTGGAAGAAGTATTCAGATCTTTTACTTAAGTAAAAGTAGCAATACCACAGTGTAAAAATACTCCATTACAAAAGTCTTGCATTTAAAATCCTACTCAAGTAAAAGTATTAGCAGCAAAATGTACTTAAAGTATTAAAGTAAAAGTACTTGTTTTGCAGAAAATCAGGTTGTAATATTTTACATATATTGAAGAAAGTACATTAATACTGATGAGTCAGTTGCAGCTGCTCGAGGTGGAGCCAGTTTGAAATACTCTGTGAGGGTCACAGATAAATGTGAGGGGTGGTGAGATGATAGATTAGAAAAGTTCTGCTACATCAATTTGGACTACTATTGTTTTCTTTTCTTTAATCTTTGCATTTTTTTTTTTTTTACTTTTGGCCTTGAACAGTTATTATAACAGTTATGTAAGGGGAAATGTCTCTCTGGTGGAACTGCAAACAACTCAGAGACATCTGAAACATGACAAAGAGACACAAATACACTCTGATTCTTTATAAAGGGCCACAAGCCAAACATTTTAAACCACTGGTTTAATCTTTAATGATGCAGTGTGATTTATAAGCTTATTTTTATGTTATTTCGTGTCAAATCTTCATCTGAAAAGCAACTAAAGTTGTCAAATGCAGTGTAGAAATTACAATATCTCCCTCTGAAATGTAGTGGAGTGGAAGAATAAAGTAGCATCAAATGGAAATACTCCAGTAAAGTACAAGTAACTCAAAACTGTACTTAAGTACAGTATTTGAGTGAATGTACTTGGTTACTTCCCACCACTGGTTTTAGGTTTTACTTGTCATGATGCGTTCAAGAGGCCAAACCCAAAATTCAGCCCAAACTTTCGGGCTCCTCCTCTGGACTGCCCCTAAACTTCCATTCTCCAAAAAAAAAAAAAAAAACCTCCAGCGTTATCCTCAATCCATGGTGTAATTTCTACAACATCAAAGTAGGTGAAGTTAAGTGTTTACAAGGACTCACCTAATCAACGCCTGCTGTTTAACGCGACCCGTTTCTTACAGGATAATGTAGTATAAATCCCAGGTAGAGAGATCCAGCTTCATCCTCATGTTTTGGTTTTGTTGTTCGGACTGCTGGTGGCTAACTCGCTAACTTTAGCTTAGCTAAGGTTATCTGGGAAACAGGCAACTCCACTAGCGTGTAAAACTTTGGGAAGCTATTTGACATTACAGCATTCTTAGAAAAAAGCACACGTACGAGGGTTTTTTTCATGGATAAACGGTACCCGAACACGTTTAGCTAAGTTACTATGAATGTTTAACAGTTCTAACGGTGCCCAACTTGGTCAACGTAACGTTAACTAGCGTAGAAACATCACCGTGTTTTTAAAGTGCTATCATGAATGAAAACGTAGCTTACTTGCTCAAAACCAACCAGTTTACTTGAAGAAGAAGGAGCATCGTGTTGATCGAGTTAAATAACTTAAACGAAGTCGATCTAACTGTGTTAACTAATTTAAGTTAACGGTAACTTTACAGACAAAAGTGATGTCAACAGTTTACGCTAAAGCAGTAACAGTTAGGTTAGCGTTAACACCAACTTTAACTACAGGTCTAAAACTTCATATTTGATGAGAAGTTAGATCCTAAATCCAGTTATAGCCAACTGGAGTAACTTTAGTGGGGAACTGTGATTGTAACATGAAAATAACTTTGGGCAGAAGACGACGAGAGTTTATTAAAGGACGGGTTTACCATTTTTCAAATCTTAAAGGCTTAGTCTGTCTTAAAACAACAGTCAGGTGCCCAAATAAACATTGAAACATGTTTTTCATGCCATAATCAGTCCTCCTGTTCATACTGACCATTAGAAGATCCCTTCATAACACGCCTACAATGTAAGTGATGATGGGGTTTAAAAATCCACAAGCCTCCTTCTGTGCACAAATGTATTTAAAAGCAGAGATTTACCAATACTGATATTAAATAGCTGGACTGGGTATTAGTGACAATGGGCTGATACCATTATTTTGATATATAACTATTCAGAAAATTTATATCTATGTATTTATTTGTCACATTTTGTTTTACAAAGTTAGGAAAACAGTGTTTAAGTCAAGCCTGTTTTTGCCTTACACATAAAAGAATGATCCCAGTCTCTTCCACATAGTTGGGCATACAGCTTATTAATTGAACACCAGTATTGGATCGGTACTCAGTATTGGCCAATACCCAAAGCCCAGCTATTGGAACTGAAAAAGCTGGATCAGTGCATCCCTATTTAAAAGTTTCAACTTTACAGTCTTTTTAGTGCCAAAGTCCTTCTTTTTGTTGCTACACTTCCACTGCAGCTCAACAGGGAAACACTGTCCTAGGAAACACAAAGAGGGAATTTGATGCTAAAAAGACTGTAAATGTGTCAGATATCCACTTGATATGACTAACTCAGACTGCTGACTCGTCATTGGAGCTTCACCTAAACTTTTAAATGCTTTTTATTTCACAAAATGACTGTGAAATTTAACTTAACTGGATTTTGGCCCACCATCACTTACATTGAAAGCGCATTTGAAGGGGATATTTTAACAGCCAGTGTGAAGGGGAGGAATGATTACAGCGAGGAAAACCTCTTTCAGTGTTCATATGGACACCTGACTGTTGTTTTAAGAATAAAAATTCTGAACCTATCCTTTAATGTACAACTAGAGAAGCACTGCTATTTCTCTGAATAATGTGGAAAAAATGGAGACATGTTACATTTACCAACCTATTACTTGAGACCCTTTTTTGTCAAATATGAACTAAAAGTTTGTTCATATTTTTAAAGTATATCTGAGATGTAGCCTAGCTTATGCATGTGTCTAGCTTAATATAATTTAAATGTATACGGCATTAACATGATAAATATTAAAACCTTTTATTTCTGACAGCTGTTGTCTAGTATTTATGTTTTTAACAGTACCTATGCTTTGTGCTTGGCAGAAAAAAAGGAACACATAGACAACCTGCTTTAAGTCTAAATTTGCTTGCAAAAAGCCCTTAAAAGTGTAAACATGCTCAACTGAGAGAAACAATGGCAAGGTGAAACATTATATATTGTAGCTTAAGGGAGAACGATATCATAATATATACTGTGAGATGATATAATTTGTTGTTTGTCTGAGATTTTGCAATACCGTTCATACACCGTTCACTCTCGGCGTTATTGTATCCTTCAGCCAGATGACTCGATGCACTAAAAAAAATCTTCTTTCTCTCTTCTTTCCCTTCTAGTGGCCCAAAGATGATCCATACATAGCGGAGGAACACGGAAGAGCTCCAACGGAGTAGCAGAAATGTCTCCCAAATTGCCTGGTGGCCAGGGCAAAGGGGATTATTCTGCGGTGCAAGTAGCTGTTCGAGTGCGTCCTCTGCTGCCTAAAGAGCTCCTGCACTGCCACGAGAGCTGCATCACTGTGGACTCTGAACTTTGTCGGGTTACTCTGGGCCATGACCGACACTTCCTTTGTGACTTTGTATTTGAAGAAACCTGCTGTCAGGAGGAAGTTTATTCTGTGTCTGTCCAGCCACTCATAGATGCCTTCTTCCAGGGTTTCAATGCTACAGTCTTTGCCTATGGTCAGACGGGCTCAGGCAAGACTTACACCATTGGAGAAGCTAATATTTGTAAGTTAGTTATTTTATCGTTTCTTGCATTGTCCACTTCACTTGTTGTTAGCCCAATTTATTCTGTATTAATATGAACTAGGCTCAAGTAGCCTTTTACTACCACTACCACCACTATAACACCATTCAAAAAGAGGAAAGGACTGGAAAGAAAGTATCATCAGTTGTCAAACAAAGTATGGACTGTGCTCTAATCAAGTTTTACCTAAAACTAAAACCGCTGCATGAAATTATGTGTGTTTAATGTGTGTTTTGTAGGTTCGTTCAGAGATGAGGAGCAGGGTATCATCCCCAGAGCTGTTGCAGATGTCTTCAAGCTGCTAGATGAAAATGACCTCACAGACTTCTCAGTCCGAGTCTCCTATTTGGAGGTCTACAAAGAGGAATTCAAGGACTTACTGGAGGTGGAGACAGCAAGCAAGGACATCCACATCCGGGAGGATAAGGGCAACATCGGTATGAAATATCAATCTCTTCATTTTGCCATTACATATTTATTAAATATTATCTGTAAGCATATTTTGTGTTTGTAATATGAATTATGACTCTGTATTTAATGGGTTTTTTATATGATTATTTACATGTTACATTTTGTATGTGACTTCCTAGTTTTGTGTGGTGTAAAGGAGTGCGAAGTGGAGGGTCTCGATGAGGTGCTGAGTTTACTAGAATCAGGAAACACAGCGAGGCACACTGGTGCAACCCAGATGAATCCAAACTCAAGCCGGTCTCACACCATTTTTACCTTGTACATGGATCAGCGTCGGGGAAGTTCACGCCTTTACGGGACTGCTACAAGTGCTGGACCACAAATGTTGTCTTCCAAGTTCCACTTTGTGGATCTGGCAGGATCAGAGCGCATCTTAAGGACAGGCAACACTGGAGAGAGACTGAAAGAAAGCATCCAGATTAACAGCGGTCTTCTGGCGCTGGGAAATGTTATAGGGGCACTGGGAGACCCCAAGAGGAAAGGCTCTCACATACCATACAGAGATTCTAAAATCACAAGGTACATTTTTAATAAGTTGACAAAATATTTTAGTATACTATTTCAACAGAAATTGGTATAGAATATCAGTTTGATTTAATTTTTATTATTCCTGTTTCACTTAGGATCCTAAAAGACTCTTTAGGAGGAAATTCCAAAACACTGATGATTGCCTGCATCAGCCCATCTTCCTCAGACTTTGATGAGAGTCTAAATACACTAAACTATGCCACACGGGCCCGAAACATTCAAAACCGGGCGACAGTCAACTGCAAGCGAGAGCCAGATCGGGTGGAAGGGCTGGAGCAGCAAATCAAGGCCCTTCGTAGAGCCCTCGAAAACCGCCAGCGTTCAGAGACCCGCATCATTGCTCATGCTGATCCAAACAGGAGACCTCGACTTGGCGAGGGAGAAATCAGCAGACTGCAAGCCCAGAGTGCCCATTATAGGACTTGCACAGACACTGCATACAGGTTAAAGCATATTAATTTATTAAGTTGAATTTAGTCTGCATGATTTAATCTGTGCTTTTTTATCTTAACTTATTTAGCATGTGTGCTGCATTTCCTTGGCCGTTGAGTAGTACTGTTATTTGTGAATTAATGTTCATATATAAGACAAAGTTAGGATATTAAAATATGGCATTTCATTGTTCTACTTGGTGGCACACAGTCAATCTTCTTTCTGTCCCTTTGTCATCAACACTTCATATTTATGCATGCAAACCTCAAACCATGATAAAAACTGTCCTAATTCCAAGTGAGCCAAATGGATGCCATATTTTAAAGTGAACCAGAGGAAGTTCAAATAGCACTGGTATGATTTTTACAAATCCCTAAAGAAATCAAAACCCACAAAGAATTTACAAACATTATCTAGAGCCCAATAGAGTTTACACAACTCTATTGTTGTCCAAAAAAATATTAAAACCAAATAAAAGAGCCATACCTTCCCACTGACAGATTCCTGAATTGCAGTTGACATGGCCAGTGTTTTTTTGTTTTTTGTTTTTTTTTAAACAATCTGCAACTTAATTTTTGATTTTCAGAAGGGAGCAGTTCTCTTTTGGAAAGGCGTCTGGTTACACTGGTTTGTTAGTTTGCAGAGCTCAAAGAAATCCATGACACACTTTAGGGACAGTAATTGAGGTTGTTTGCTTTGAGGCATAAAGCAGAATCAGCTGTATCAGACTTCACTGAAGTGAGTGTCTCTCTGGCTGAATCACTCCACAATTGTCCTCAGTGTGAAATATGTTTTTCTCACATTTTTATACATTAAAGAAGAATTAGTGATTGTATATGGCTGAAATATCACAGGTTGCTGCGGGAGCTGCAGAGTGAAGGGGCACTGACTGCAGAGCAGAGCCTGAGAGTAAAGGAGTGGCTGTGTTCAGTGGAGGAGGAACGGAGTGGGCTGACCACTGCTTCTGGACCAGACAGCGGTATCGAGAACAGCTCTACTGAGGACAGTGTTGCATTAAGGAGGGGAAGACCTTCTGTAAGCAACCAGGTATATCTCTCACTCTCACAAATAACATTAAAATCGGTTTAGTAAAATGTTGTGAATTTAGGGATCCAGTACTGATATGTCTGTAAATGTGATTTTTTTTGTTGTTGTTGTTGTTTTTTTTACCCAGGATCCAGAGGCTGTGGAGGAGAGGTGGAGCCATGAGCATGAAAGTGAGAAAGATGGAGAGAAAGAGGACAGTATTGTCCAGCTTCAAGCCCAGATCCAGCGGTTAGAGAGCGAGAACACAGACTTCTTAGCGGCTCTGGAGGACGCTATGGAGCAATACAAGCAGCAGGTCAGACTCAGGGGAATTCTAATATTGTTTTTCCATTAGTGTGGTGTGTCACAGTTAAGTCACGACCTGCCGCGTTTATTGATATTTCATCAGCAGAGTCACAGCAGTCCTGATGTAATATGGTCCAAGTCCAGGTCCAGTTTTATAAATTCTGTTGTTGTTACTAGGAGTTTGTTACAGTCCTTATTCTCACCTTGATAATAGTTAGGATATAATTTGATTGGTTTTCTCTTTCAGAGTGATAAGCTGCAGGAGCAACAGGACCTGATAGCGGAGCTGCAGTGCCTGCTGTCTACTCCAGGGCTGCTGGGCCTGGGCCTTAATCTGAGACCACGGCCACACACTGCTCCTATGGGCTCCATGCAACACAGCCAAAATGGAGGCTCACACAGACAGGTAACCATCAGCAGAGCTAGTTTCTCTGCCTGTGATGTCATATGGACTAAAGCAGTGATTCAAGTGTGTCCTCCCAAGAGGAATCAGCACTTTAAAAGGTTTTCAGTGGTAGGAATTGTAGGTGCGTGCTGATTATGGCCTGTAGAGCCACGACACCAGATGCAGCCTTATATTATCAGTTTGCAAGGCTTTGATATTAACTAAACGTATTAAACCTGACTCTCGATATATATATAGTGATTATAACTTCCAGTTTAACATAAAGTACAATATTATATAAATGTATCTCTTAAATTTTGTTCACCAGAAAATACCAAAGTAGGCTTGTTTGTGGTTACAGGTCAGTCCAGTGGGATATCTTGTTAATGCACCCTGTGGTGATCAGGATGTCGACCTCCATGAGGAGCAGGAGATCCTTGGAGGAGCAGAAACGCAGGACACAGAAGAAGAGGGCAGTCACTCCAACCTCCTCCGGGAGAGACGCAGGTATGTTTGTAGGAATCATAGCTTGCAGTTTACACTATAAATTGAAAACAGTACAGACTGATCATTCACCAACAGCGTTCATCTCATTGCTCCTGTGCTCGTGTTACATATGAAATGTATAGAATATAATGCCTATGCTTTTCTCAGGCTGGTGAACTTGACCTGGACCAAGAGGGACATGCTCTCAGGAGGACTAGCAGCTGGTGGTAAAGTGCTCATGTCTCAGCTGCTTGAGCCAGACCAGCACCCCAGTTTAGCCAGAAAAGCATGTAAGTCTAAGCTGCCTCAGATGCACCTTCTGTATGTGTTTATAACAGATTTGATGGAGCACTGAGGGTGAAGCCAAATCAAAATAAAATGATCCACTGGATTTTTATTGTGTCTGTACTCAGATACTCAGTGTTTCTTTCTATTTGCGTAACGTCACTGTTGACATTCTTTGCGCACAAATGCCATTTACGCATCCACAAAATGTAGCCTCTGTTTGTTAATATGGTCTCTGCTCTATGGTCAGAGGTTCAGATTACACCCAATCTATGCTCAAGTGGAGGGTGAGACCCAAACAGGGCGTGCTCATCTGTGTTGGGTACTTCAGGAAAATCTCACAAGAGAACTTAAATATGGGCTATCGCCTTGAACCACTGCCCCCTTCATTACACCACTCTGCTGACCCCTCATATTACTCTCCAATCTCTGTGCAGCCAACTCCAGTGCTGGAGAGACATCTGTACGTGAAAGTATGAAAGGTTTTGAAGGCGTTTCTGAGTGGGGTCTTCTTCAGGCACAGCAGAAAATTAGAGAACTGTCTGTCACCATCCGCATCAAAGAAGAACTCATCAAGGAGCTGGTCAAAACAGGTAGGCATTCAAATATCCCGCTCAGTAGAAGTGCTTAGTTAGAGTTAGAGGGTTTCTTTTATGTTTTTGTACATCTATTGTGTGTGTGTGTGGTTTTCTAGGTAAGGATGCTCAGGCCCTGAACAAACAGTACAGCCATAAGATCACAGCCCTGGAGAATGAAGCTGTGCAGGCGCGACAGGAGCTGCAGGAGGCCCAACGGCAGCTGCAGGATCTGGAGAGGCAGGAGAGAGAGATCAGTGCGACAGACAGGACCAGAGCACAGGAATGTCGCAGAAAGATCGCTGCTGCTCAGAGCAAAGTTCAGGTTCGACTGTCACACTTCTGTATTTCTGCCATAAAAGCACATATACAAGCACATATATGAGTTGTGTTCTTGTTTGATGACTTTCCCTGATATGTAATTAACAAAAGACCTGATTCTATATTCTTATACATTAGCTCTTTGGACCTGTACCTATGAACTTCTGAATGGGAAAAGGTTTTTGTTTGTTTATTAGGTTCTCAGTCAGCGTCAGAGGGATACTGCTCGTCTAGCTAATCTGCCCGCTCAGAGTGAACGCCGTGTTTTAGAGCTGGAGCGCAGTGTTTGGTCCATGAGGCAGCAGCAGGAGCAGCTGCAAAGGCGGCTGCGTCAGGAAAGTCAGCAGAAACGACGTCTGGAGACCGAGATGCAACGACGAACTCACAGAGTCAAGGTATCCATTAGGAGAACTTGTGGTCCCATTATTCCTATAACTTAAGGTCAATCCAGCAGAGTCACATCAGTCATCAACTTCATTACTTCAACTTTCATTGAACAAATGGAAATCAATAATCACACCTGTCACCGCATTTTTAGTAGAGAATCAATCTTTTTGACACTCATGTAGCAATTAATCAAATGGGAAATGTATTAGTGGTGATGGGACAGACCGTAATCCCATATGAGTTTCACTATGAATTTATATCAGAGGTCTCTGGTTATAATCATTGCTTCTTCTTCTGAATGAGTAAATTTACAACCAAACTGGTCTCATTTTATCACATGCGGAACAACAAATGTCCAACTTTGAATAGGCTGAATGAATGAATTAACTATAGTTTTCTCTGTTGAGTGGTAAATGCATTTGTTTACTGTTGATAGATGTAGTTTCCTTCTGAACTTGTCCTGTAATCCACCTTCATCTTCTCCACCTTTCATATCTTCTGCAGGAACTTGAGATAAAGAATGAGCAGCAGCAAAAGATCCTGAAGATCAAGACTGAGGAGATCGCTGCCTTCCAGAGGCAGAGACGCAGTGGCAGTAACGGCTCTGTCATCTCATTGGAAGAACAACAGGTGGGGAAAATAACCAGTTCTCAATGCAGTCATTTTGTTTTATCTGTTACTGTAACATATGCTGTACCTCAATAAGAGTAATTTGGATATGGATGAGTGGAATTGAAATAAATTGCAATATATGCATACCACCTGTGGTGGTGGTTTAAATTGAATACTCCATTCTGACTGTTCCACTCTGTTTTTGTGTGTTGGATGTTTATCTGTGTTTTTGTCTTCCTGTGAGCAGAAGATTGAGGAACAGAAACGCTGGCTGGACGAGGAGATGGAGCGTGTGCTGGAACAGAGGAGAGGGCTGGAAGATCTGGAAGGAGAGCTCACTAAACGAGAGGAAATCCTAGCCAAGAAAGAAGCCCTGCTACAGGAACGCAGCGGACTGGAGACTAAGAGACTCCGCTCCAGTCAGGTACTAGCAAACACAAACAACTCAGTTCAATGGCATAGTAAATAAGCAAATTCTGACATTTTTTTTGTTGGTTCATCTTTCCTCCAGGCCCTTAGTAAAGATCTGATGATGCTAACGGGGCGTATCGAATCACTTGAGCAAGAGCTGAGTGAGAGGAACGGTCTCCTTCGCAGCAGCAGTGCTCAGGACTCCCAACAGATTCGCCAAGAAATCTCCAACCTGCGTCAAGAGAAAGATTCACTGCTTAAACAAAGAGTGGAGCTGGACGATAAGTTGCGGCAGGGAAACCTGCTCTCGCCAGAGGTCAGACTCTACTCTGGGGTTCATGCAATGAAATAAATAATGTGTTTTCATAGCACTGACAGCTGATGACATTTTAATTGCTTGGCAGAGAATTATACAAATATTTAAACACGTATTGAGTGGTCACATTGCAAAAGCAGGAATGCTGACTAGCAAACATGTGGCAAGCACTGACTAGTCCTCACCGGAAGATGTAATATAAACTGTGAAAGAATTTTTATACATAGGGTTATGAAAATTAAACAGACAGAGAAAAGGCAGACCAGCTGTCCTTTCTTGGGTCAAATCTCTCTCAGTCTCTCCACAAGGCTGTTGCCAGGGGGAGTGGACGTTAAAGTATGGCAAGGGTTCTACGTGTTGTGACTTGGGCCAAGGCTGTCTGCTATGCAGGAATCCTTATCTAGACGGGCTGAGAGGTTTAACTAGGCATGCAGACAACTCTCCTTCAGACTTGATGTGGCATTTCACTTTGATATGTAACTGTTGTCTCCTGATAAATCAAGTTTGTGTTCGTCTTTTTGCATGAGACATCCATATCTACTGGAGTTTTTGAATTCAGGATTTCTATGACGTGACCTGTTTGGGATTGATCATCATAACCCCCGTCTGTTCTTTCTGATGTCACTAGGAGGAGCGAACCCTTTTCCAGCTGGACGAGGCGATTGAGGCTCTGGATGCAGCTATTGAGTACAAGAATGAGGCTATCACTCAGAGACAGAGGCAGCTGAGGGCTTCTGCCAGCATGCTCTCACAGTGGGAGATGAATCTCATGGCCAAACTCAGCTACCTGTCTGCCTCCGAGACCAGAGCTCTGCTGTGCAAGTACTTCGACAAGGTACGTGCTATCCACAGCCTGAGATTCAGTTTTATTTACTGTCTTCTTACCAATATGTATGTTGAAAAGTGTTAATATGAATGTTTTCTGTAGGTGGTGTCTCTGCGTGAGGAAGAGCGTAAGCTACAACTTGCCCTTGCTGAGCTGGAAATGCAACTAGATGAGCAGCAGAGGCTGGTGCAGTGGCTGGAAAACGCTCTTGATCGCACACAACTCGACACAGATCGCAGGCTCACACAACAGCAGAAGGAACATGAAAGGAGTGTGCAGCTCTTACTGCAGCAGTGCCGAGGTGTGTGTTTCATGGACCAGTTACAAAAATCAGTTCAATATCTCTTGCTAAAAGAAGTTGCATGCATGTGTTTATGAATAGGAGGAATTCCTATATAGGAGGTATTCACTTGTTTGGTGTTTAAAAATGTATTCTGTAAATAGAGGGCAAGTGAAGGTATTGACTGATTTCTGCCAACATATCTTTTACATTTTTATATTTTTTCCACAGTCGGCCATTAAAATTGGTAGTATTTGCATGTCTTTATGTGTATGGCTTCTTCTCCCTCCAGAGCAAATAGATGAGGGCCTGGCAGGACGGTTGCGGCAGTATGAGGGATGGATTCATAACCTCAGCAAGGAGTTAAACCACTACAAGGCGGCAAATCTGGACCTAAGCAACAAACTGAGGGAGTTCTGTGGTCCAGTCACCCAGCCAAAGGAGTATGCTAAAGGTAAATGTATTATTAGATCAAAGTGATCTTTCTTTTTCATATTTATGCTTATGATAATCATTGTGTTCACATCTTGAAGAAAGAGGGCTTTAAATATACAAGTCAAGTCATATTTAACTTTTTGCCATATAAAATGACTTAAAGTGCAAATATCCCTCCAAATATCTTCAGGCAAATCCACTTTTCTAAGATCATTACACATATTCCCAGGAACTACTGTATCTCCATTCTCCTCCTGCATTTTGTGCCACATTGACAACAGCACTATGCTATTACTATTGCCTCTTTAACATATTTTGTGATGCATCAATCACAGGATTTCATCTGCAGGAACACACAGTACGTCCAATTTAAATTCCTGGGCAGTAGTTCATCTCTGAGCATGTTTTGAATTTTCCCTGTCAGGCAGCAGTAAATTACAAAGAACATTGTGATGAGCCTGTGTTGTTGTTGTTGTCTCGTCACATACAGAAAAGACATTTCAAACTCACAGTCATTTTATAATCCCCTATTGGTATAATTTTCCAAAGTGGGGAAATGTGCTGCAGTTAGTTTCTGACCTTTTAATTACTCTGTCTTGAACATTCCTTGTACTATTTTGTTTGAGGCTGAGCTAAACTGCTCCACCCAAACTCCAGCAGATGGGACTATCGACTTTATAGTAATGACATACTGTGTGTGCTAAGTCGCTTTAGACAAAAGTGTCTGCCATATGGATGTAATGTAATATAAAGTAAATGTGTACCTTAATTCCTCTAAGAACTATTTTCCTGCAGCTTAATCTAAAAAAAAACTGTAACTAATTCTGATTAGATCAAGAAATATCTGAGTCTGGATCCACCTTTACTTTTCTGTTCAGATTTTTATTGTCAATAGAATAGGTTATCTAACATTATCTTTCTTTTAATTTCTATCCAGCTGTTTATTTTGATATTTAATAAGACGTAGCACTCAACTCTGTTGGGTAGTAATTACTGTTCAGAATCTATTATCTAAAGTCACGTGATGTGTCGTCTTTCAGTCGTGCAGTCTGATGGTAAATCAGTAGGCGTCGGCAGTACGGAGAAGCTGAGCCGCTGCTCTGAGGACAGCCAAGGAGGCAGAGGGGCGGCACAGCCTGACAAACCTCCAAGGTCCAGGGAGGAAATGCGAGAGCTGGTGAACACCCCTCTCCCATCCACGTGGCGACGCTCTTCTCTCCCCACAGAGGAACCTGCTGTCATGGAGGAGCTGTGGCTTGGAGCGACTGGGGACGTTCCTGTTAACCGTGTCATTCAAACAGGGATGGGGTCCTGGGGTGGGCCGACATCCCTGCCTGTGGTTAAATCTCGCAGAGAGTCCCGCCGCTCCAGCCTCAACATCGGACCACTGATTTCAAACAACGCATTAATTGATGTGCGGAAGAATCCTGTCTGAAAATAAATGTAGTTAATGTTACGGAAAAACTTTTACATAGTTTTTCTCTGTGGTTTCAAAAATGTCTTTGTCGTGTAATCCATTTTTAGTTTTTGTTTTTCTTTTCTTGTGCTTGTATATAAAGTTTTTTTGTAATGAACAAGGACACCCACTGATTTTTATACAAAATACTTTCACTAAAGTAAAGTTTGTTTCCATTTCATACAGTAATAAATGTAGAAGGTAAATGGTCCCAAACGTGAAAGTCAATAAGACATGAATCATTTGCATTATTATAAAATGAGGTTCTTGCTTTCTAATCATGTAGTCTTTTGACCTTCTACAATATTTTATATTAAAATGTTTTTGCCTTCTACACTCATCTGTGTTCATTCATATCTACAGTATGTTTTTATCTTAAATACAAATTTACAACTGTCTTACAACACATATCAAGAAAGTATTTCTGCTGATGGTTGGTTGGATATTATCACAGCTGATGTAGACAAGGCATGAAAGCTTGTCAAACAGCATCTAAAAGCTAATACTATGGTCATTTTAAGCTTGTAACTTTTCATCTGAAAATGATCAGTATTACCACCTGTAGCATCAAAAACATCTGTTGTAAACATCCTTAATTACCACTAAAAGCCAACATCTCAGCTAATCTGATGATAGCAGACAAAAAACCTAAACCTGAGGTAACATTAAGCTTAAAAACTGGTTTTAGGCTTTAGCCAGAAGATGAACAATAGAGAGAGCAACAAATCTTTTTTTTGTTGTTTTGTTTTGTTTACAGTAATCAACCAGGGCCTCCATAAATAGACAAACACTAAACAGGATTTGAATGTGACTTGAGTTTGAAGATCAGTGGGTTTAGTTGTCAAATTACAAGAGAGACTATTTCTGGTGTTTTCATATAATTTACTAGCATTTACCCAAAGTGTCAACTATTGACCTTATGTAACAATAACACCTAAATGTGCTTTTTGTACTAACAAGTTGTTTGGTTATACATACTGTATATTAGGCTTTCTAATCTACATTTACATGGAGTGTCATTTGTTGACATCAAAGATATTCCTCCATATTCCTTATCAAAAATAATCCCAGTGCTCTACTTTTTAAATCAGAGCTCAATAAAGACAAATCAGTAAGGAAAAGATATGTCTTTAATAAGTCATCTCACTGTGGAGGACCGAGCAATTCACACCTGTAATAGTGTGGGTATGAGGACACTGTGTGAGCACTAGAGGGCGGTGTAACCTCAGTGCTTCACATGAGTCTGTTGAGAGTCCAGTGACAGTTTTTTTCCCTCTGGATTCATACTGGAGTGTCATGAAAATCTCTGGCCTGTCATTAAGTAGGCCAGAGAAGAAGTTATTAGTCATTTCAGCCTGTTTAAAAAGACTATATTCAAAAGATCGAGTACAAACACATCAATGCCTGACAAGCAGGAAAAAATCACAACTGATCTTAAGTTATTCACCCCTTCAGCACATATTTACCAGTTGATTTAAGTGTATCTATTTTTTAAGCTCAATAGGCCTTTGAGACAATTGCTCAAGTAAGATTTTCTTTTTTTCTTTTTTAAAAAGTACACTGACACACACTAAACTCTGACTGGACTGAGATCATATTATTTTGAGGAATCTAAGAAACACACACACACAAAACACATTCACATCAGTCTCACTCCATAAGGAGCTTGGTGGTATTCGGGGAGGCAGTGGGCAGAGAAGCTTGGAGGATGAAAGAGGCCTAACTAACTTGTTTAAACAGGAGAGCAGCGTGGAATCCTGGGGTGCAAAGATGATCCAACTTTTCTGTGGGGGGATGGCTGGCTTCAGATAGAGAGGCCCAGTTTATCTTTTCAGACTCAGCAGGATGCAAGAAGAACTCTAACTGCTTTATAATGTATCCCATCCTCACAGAAAACCAAATAATTGCTAATCTGTCATCTCACTAACGCTCAAATAAATCATGGTCAGGCCTGAGAAAACACTGTAGCACTGTGAAGAACTAGGATTAAATCCAAGTTTTACTCCAAATCCAGGTTTACAAGAGATCTATAAATTCATTCCATATAGAGGAGGTGCAGTAAGAAAACTGAGGATTTTGTCTTTATTTTGCAGATACAGTGTTGGAATGTAATAAAGTACATTTACTCAAGTTCAATTTATTTATTTCTATTTACTTTGTACTTCCACTCCACTACATTTGTTTCACAGCTATAGTTTCTCTGCAGATCTATATTTTATGAGTAAAAGAGATGATATATTTTGAGCCTTTTATATTTATAATTAATTTAGATCATTTTTAACCAGTTTTAACTTTGACATCAAACGGTCTCTTTCTCTGTTGATCAGTGTCAAAAATCTGATTAAATCCCCTTTAATTCAGTGTTGTAAACATGAAAATATGAAAATATGAGTATGGGGAAACTTTTTACAGGCTCTTTGTGTCTGTATCTGGAGTTGTTTGCAGTAAAACTACAGTGGCTGTAGTTTTACTTAAGTAAGATTTTAAATGCAAGACCTTTACTTGTAATTGAATAGTTTTATACTGTTGCTTTACTTCTTCCACCACTGAGGGGATAATAAGCAGACATACAGTACCTGGTGAGATGTTATGTTGGGCATGTTAAAGTCGAGATGAAATGAAAAATGCCTCTTTAACCCTTTTAGGTCATATTGTGCACCTATTTAACAATATATACCAAAAAAATACCAAAAAAAAAATCAATTTCTTTGTACTCTTAAATCAAAATCCAATCATGTTTCCTTCTTGTAAAACAAAATACGACGTGTGCTTACACAGGCTTGAACCAACCAATTTCAACCAATAATATCATGATGTCCACCCATCAATCAATCTTCAACTTTTAGTGGCACAGAATTAAGATTCATTATGACACACCCACTTTTCAACATTCAAATCAAATTCCTCCCAATGTTATGTCCTGCCTGTCCATCCTGCTTCACTCAGAGATACATCATGATACGGAGGTTACATACTTTCAAAATGTTGTTTCATCTGGACTTCAAGAAAAATCAGAGGCATTTGATTGTGGTGCGAGTTAGTGGTTTATATATTAGGAGGATATATATATATATATATATAGGAGGATCACTTCAATATCAGCAATATCAGAAGCCCTCAGGTAAATTCAGGTGGGCTCTGCTGATGTTTGATAGGAAAAGCATTCAACATGTTTAGTAGGTCTTGGAGATACACATAATACTGAATCTAATTGTGGGTTGATGTTTGCCACGGTGCCTTTTTTGATAGTAGCACTGGAGGGCACCAAATTCAGACATTTTCAAATTCTATATAGTGGCTTTAAGTGAGGAGTTAACAGAAAACACCTCTTTATCAACACCTTTTGGTAACAGGTAAGACAGGCATGCATGGTGCCTTACTGCCTGTACAAATTAAATCAGCAGTAATTTTTATCACTGTCTTCATCACTACAACATACCTGTACTGATAATGTCTGCTCTTTCACAAACATAACTTTAGTGATTCAAGAAAATGGCATCTAAAAGTGATGGTGATGCAGCAGCTCATTACAAAAGTGTAACATTAATTGATTGTCTAAATTAAATGAATATAGTGCAAGCATTTAAAAGACGATGGCCCAAAAACGGCACGCACACACACACACACACACACACACACACACACACACACACACACACACACACACACACACACACACGGGGAGACCATTTGCGATTGGTTATTCAGCAACTTGCCCGTGTGACGTCAGTGCAGCCGGGAGGAGGAAGCATTTAGAAAAAAAGGCCGAGAGGAGGTGAGAGGAGAGCACTGGAGGCTCCGGCGGGGGACACGGCGCAGCCTCAGGACCGCGGACAGCATCGTCTGACGGGAGCCGGTCCCTGGACCTGCAAACCTCCTGATCACGGATACAAAACACACAATCCAGCGAGGACCACACACACCACTCTTCAACGGCCCGCCGTGGACACACGCGCTCCGGCAGCTGATGGTGTGGGATTTATCGATCCGATCCACGCGCTCACCTGTTTGCCAAACCGAGGCTGCGCAGAAACTCGTGCACATCTGGAGCCTGAACGATGCTACCGACCGTCGATGACACCACATGTGGATGTTTTGGTCTCCGTGGATGCAGGATGGACGATGGAAAGTAAGAGTCTTTTGGATTCAGTGGTCTTGACCTCGTGTAAGTTTCCGCGGATCAGACCTGCTCATATCATCATAATGAATGCATCTTATTCTCTTGTGCATGATGTAGTGGCCTGATATTACACACATGCAGGAACAAATGTTGTAGACCTTCTGCATGCATTGAACCGCGTTATATTCAATTCTGATTATTCAATTATTGGCTGAGAACAAACAAATTCAATTTCCTCGCATTAAAATCGCACCTGAAGTAAATCTATAAGATATGGTTTAACATATCTGACAAAGACACCGTTTGGCTATTTATTCTAATAATATTTCCGTGATATAGAGGCCTACAGGCTTGTTCTGTTTTACCAAGAGACATTCACAAACCCTCCAGTGTATTGAGCCAATAATGGCAACTTCACACCTTGTAGTTTAAGGTTTATTAATCTGCTTGTTCGAAATCAACCAGTTTGCACACAATGGAGGTCGCATCAAGTCTGTTGTCTTTTAAATATCTTCATTTATTAAAGGTTATTATTATTTTTATTGTATTAATGTTTGTGAGACTTTTCTCCTTGATATACAAAGAAAGTGACGCATGCCTTGTCACCACATTTATTTCCCAATTAAAACGACTGACGTCAGACGTAATGACAAAGAGGAGCGTGAGTTCAGTATAAGGTTATTTTGAGATTAACGTCTATTATACCTTAAATATCAAGCGGTAACCTGGCATTTTAAGAATTATTGGCTGTTTTTTCCAAGTATAACAAAAATTTATTTGGGGAAAAAATATTCATACTTGTAGAAAAGTGATCCTTAAGGTTCAGGCTTCACTAAACCAATGACAGCATGACAATAGAATCATAATAATAATCGTAATGCAGCAATGAATAGTTGTAAAATCAACAAAGGAAACTGATGAAAAATGTCATGTTCAATAAATTACAACGAGGCGTAAGCTCTTAGGCCTACATGCTACCTGACAGTGTCCACATCCACAAGATTTGTCGAGCTTTATACATTTATTAATTGTAAAGGTAGTTAATCCTAAACAAAACCCAACATTTACAGTATAGTAAAATATCGTATTGAGCTGATTAAAATGTTAAAGCTGTGTTTCCTTATAGGAGCAAAGCAGATTGAGTTTTCTTGGGGAAGATCTGTGAAGGTCTGTTTGTGGGAACCAGGATGTATTGAGCCCAAAAAACAAGAACACAGGCATGAAGGCATTAGACTACCTGTTATTTCTGATAATTCATTCATTACGCTGTAACATGACAGTTTGACCTGCAATTAAAGTTTCCACAATGCTTGTAAGCAGCCACATCTGTCACCACATGTCACTTATTTCAGTAGTTAGTTACTGTGTTTGGTATAGAGTTTGAATTAATTACTATTAGTCCATATAGAGTTTGGGTGTGAATGCCAGAGAGAGCAATATATTTTTGAAGTTATTTTGTGAATTGTGTAAATTTAGATGAAAGAACTATTTACAAGTGTAATTAAAAAGCTAACAAAGCTGTTTGATTTTTGGTAGAGTGTGGAAAGAAATTTGTAGGTTGTAGGTATCAATTTTTTACAATACACATGCGACTGATGACAGTTAAAGTCATTTGTTCCTTTCAGCTAAATGAGGCTTGTAATCAGGAATGTATTTTAACTCCATAATATTTTTCTTTGTTCTCAGGAAGCCACAGACTTACCTTTTGCTGTTATAGCAAACATCGGAGCCTGTTCCTGTCTTTGGTTATCTAGCTGTATGAGTGTTAATCATCCATCATAAAGCTAGATAACCGAAAGTAGGAATGACCTCCACACCTTCAGCTCCCTGCGTTTATGAGATGAAACAAAAAGAAAACACAAACACAAGAGGATGTGCTGTCTATTCAGGTAGGTCTGCATTAGAGTTTTCTGAGTTTTCTGAACACGCCAATTGATTTGATCTTTTGCCAGAGGCTATGGCTTTTTGTCACACTAAGGCAGATAAACACATCTTTTTATTTCATTCACATTTCTGAATTTTGTCTGTGTACAGCTACATTAAACACTTGTCCCTTTATGCTGCTGATTCAGCTCTTTGCAAGTTTAATTCTCTTAAAAAACACAGAAAAAAATAACATTTTCTGACATCTCTGTTGACTTTTTTCCTGTAAGATTTTACACATCAAAAGACAGAAATACCTTTTCTGAAGGATTATTTTGTCATCTGTGACGATGGCAGACATGAGGATAATTATTTACACAAAAAGTCAAAATCAGAAATGTTCTCCTTTATAAAGAAAACATATTTGAAGATTAAAAATCCACAACCCGTTGTACGAATTTACTCAAACACCCATGAATGATACCTTTAGATACGGACTTACCGACCTGATACAATTTCTTTTCCTGGTACTGATTTTTTCCTTCACTAAAGTTTCTGTTCTGTCGCTGCAGAAAAAAACTAAAACATTTACAAACCAAATCAAGTAACTTCTGCTTAGTCGGCCTGCTACTTTAAGCTATAAAGCTTTATACAGTATAACTTCATTTTAATTGAACTGACTTTTAAAATGAATAATGTGTCTTTAATTTCATATTTCTTAAAATGTCAAATCAGGTGTAACTTCTGCTCCATTTAAACCATGGTACTGAAAATATGTGCTGTAGATATAAGATGTGTATAACTTCCTATAAGTTTTATGTGCTCACTCAGATCTAGATTTTATAGAAACCTCTTCAATGTCTGCATATTTTAAACATCAAAGCATTAAATTATATTTTTCTGCTGTTTTATGAAGATAAAAATTAACTACAGACAGCCTCATAAATCTTGCATATTAACACTAAATTAGAATATCTGAGCAAAAAATGTAGGCTGCTGAAAACTGTTTAACAATTAAGAACAAAAAAGACACCTTCAAAAGGCTCAGATGAACCAAAGCAATGGCCTTCGGATTAGTTTTTTATTATCACTTTTTTTCTAAAAATAAAAAAATATATATAATTGAATGAGACATAGTTAATTTTCAAAATGCAGATTATACAGGAGTATTATATTTCCAACATTTTTGCAAATGCAAAGAAACAATAAAATATTTTCCTGAATCTAAATGACCACTGGACCATCTTTACTCTGCAGAAAGGCCTCGTTCAGTGATTAAAGCACATGCAGGTTAGAGCTCACCCCGCTTCACTGACAACATCATGTTGTCTGTATGGAAGCCATCTTGACGGAGTCTCTCTGCTGCCTAAAATGGTTGTGTTGGCACAAAGCAGGGCCGCATTAATTTGTCCATCGTTAGCTGTCTGTCTGACTCTAATCACCACCGTCTTTAAGGCCTCCTGTCTTAAGTCTCCTCTCCGGGTGTGATCTCACTATGAGATGTAGGTAATTAGTTAGGTCACATTACTGAGGCCCTTCAAAGGTCAATCAGTGAGTCAGTGTAACTGCTACTGAATGAATGAATGAATGAAATCAATGAAGCAGTGGTAGATATGACATTAGGTTACATTAAAGCTGTAGGCTGGTGCAGTACGAGATTCTAGATGTTAAAGAAATTGTAGCCTAACATAATCCACCAGATATACACTAACACGCATGACAAATAAACAAACCAGCAAATACAGTCAAAGATATTTGTTTAGCCACATGACATTTTCCAATCTTAAGTAATAGAGACCGCGAAGAACAACCTGTCAATCACCTTTCAGAGACACAGTGACCACACCCCTTTAAGCAGACCCCACCCACACATAAATGACAAAAAAACATTCTGAAATATAATAGAATTTAAAATAAAATTTGTAATCTTAAAAATATAACAATAAAACCCACTTTTATACTTTTAAAAGCATTTCAGATGTATTTATTTATTTATTCAGTTATATATTAATTGTATGTATTTATTTTTACTCTCAATTGTCGCATTGCACTCTCAGTCTAAAAAAAATAGTCCAAAATATCATCTTACATTTAAAGAAATTATCAAGGTTTTTTTTAATAATAATAATTTAAACATAAAATAGGTTAGTCGGCCTAAACCGTATGAAACTTTTTCCTTTAAGTTCTTTTCTCAGGCAGTGAGTTTAAGGCCACAACAACAGTCTGAAATCTATAGGCAACATCATAGACTGCTGTTATACTTGTATACTAATAATGCCTATTATCCAGTGTTAATTAATGTTCATTATTAATCAGACTTTTATGGCCAACATGAGTTTGTCCCATAAACAATGAAGGTAAGAATAAAAAAATATTTTTTTAACAAAATCTCAAATCAAAGCGATAAGATTAATATGTTATTTCAGCCTGAAACGCGTTTTTGTGAATTAATAAACATGAACTGTAGTGAAGAAGTCAGGACAAAGGCAAAGTTAAATGGATGCAATACAAGATGTTATAGTATTGCATACAAAAACATCAGTATGGACAAATGCCAGTAGATCTATTTAAGAAAAGAGAAGCATTATGGCCTTTTTCCCTACACAGGCCGTACAGCAGGGGCTTATTTAGGCCCAATTAATTGCGATTTATATCAGGGCAAATATGTTGCTCATACATCCATTTTCTGTAATTTCCTCACATTTACAAACACTGCACACTCTGCAAAAGACTGCAATGTAAAAACAACCTCCTTAATCTTGCTTTCAGCCTTTAAATATTTCTAAATGTTGGTCTGTGTCGCTTCCTCTGGCATGACCTTCTGCTCCTGAGAATCGTGATGTTGTTGAACAGAGATAATAGACATATGGACAGGTTAATATTGAGGTGCATTAGCAGGCAGAATATAGGCCACACAGTTCAATACAATAAAGTATATTATATCATGAAAAAGAAAAACAGCATGGTTATGTGACACAGAATAAACAGTCTATAGAAAATAGGCTATACTCACTTATAGGTAGGTCTGTTTTCTCCGTCTGTGTTGAAACTGAGAGCGTGACCCTCACACACACACACACACACACACACACACACACACACAGACAGGACGACGTGCTGCAAGCATGAAACACATCTTGCAGATTGCAGAAAGTCTTTATCCGACATTAGCGCTCTCTATTGGCCTCCCCGCCAGACCATCGCTGCTGTGGGATAAAGCAGGCCTCCCAAAAAAACCAAGAGTGGCTTTACAAAGGTGGGAAATAAAGGAAACAATCAGGCAACTCCGACCGATAATGAATAGCAGCCAGACAAGCTCTGCATATTAACATAATTGCATAGAAACGAGGGGAGCAGAGAGAGTATTTAAAGGCGCAGCAACACCCAGCATGTCCCCCACCCACTGTGATCTGCTGAACAAGATGTAGGCCTACATGAAGATTTAAAATATGGACGGGTTATGTGACGAGAGAGACAGTTTTATTCTTTCAGCATTGAATAACTGGTTGCTATAGACGTTATTTAAAGGTGCAGAACGTATTTCTGTCTATTAGGCCAATGATTGATCCTTAAATGAAACCCAACCTGAACTTACAGTATATTTAAAATAATGCATAGGACTAGGAAATTGAAATCTTAAATAGTTTCATACTGACTAATAGCTAACTGTAAATATATCAGCCAATTAAATTGTCCAAGACAGGATTTTAGAGATACTGGGTCCAGGTCCCACCCTGAACATTTGGACCACACGCCCAAGAAAATCTTTTATTATAAACTGTTTATTATTTTAAAATTTTCAGGGGGGTTTGTTTTGTTTTTGCAACATAAAGGAAAATGTTTTAAAACCTTCAATCAAAGGATTTAGTTCTGCTGGAGGGATGCTGATTTATTTTATATGTTTTATTTCATTTTATGAATTAGATTTTTTTTTAATCCCAAAGAAAAATCCTCAATGTTTCCAGATGATTCAAAATGGTCATGAGTAAAGTAAATGATAATACAATGCAGCTATTGATAGAGTTAAAAGCAGTCAAAGAATCTCGACTCCTTCATATGTTTTATATTCTGACTATTAATGTTGTCGGACTGCTGAACACATGCCACCTGCATTAGAGGTTAAAAAAAATCATTGTTTAAATGTTATTCTGTCTTTACCATGACAAAGATAAGCGTTGGTTTGAAGAGCCAATGCGGTGGCTTGATAAATAAAAGGGGAACTGTTCCTTTATTAAACACCATGCTGTAATTAGACAAGCAACGTGGGGGAGGGGCCAGTGTGAAGCTGAGCTATAATAGGAGCTCATATTGTAAAGCACAATACTGTACAACTACCAACACAGAGCACATGTGTAAATCACCTTTATTAGGTCATTTAAAAATGCCTTTTATTTGCAGATTCAAATATTTGTGTGTGTGTACGTGTGTGTGGATGACTCAGAGTGATTTATAGATTTTAATTAATATTATCATATAAGATTTAAGCCTGGTTGCTGAAGATTAAGGTCTGTTGAAAATGTATTTGGATGTTATTTGGTATCTGATAGTGAAAAATATTTGCTTGTTGGAGAAATAACACCAGTTTTTTTTAGATTTATCCCTCTGTTAATTATGATGAGTGTTGGAATTGAGTCTTATTACACTTAATATTCACCTGTACACATGGAAAGCGTACTTATCTTCTTCACGGCCCTCTCAGAGGCTGCAGGTCAGTGCTGTGCGCTGCAGCTGCAGGCGACCTGTTGGTAAACAGCAGCCAGAGTCCACATTATCATTCTGATCCTGGCTTCGCTCCACAATGGCTGCTTTGTGAAAGGGGCACTTGACAAAGGTCCGCCACGTCTTTTTCCCAACGTTGTATATGTGAGAGAGTAGCTGCAGTAAACCCTGGGCCATGAGGTGGGAACAACGCTGCAGACCAGACATTGGCAGATGCTTGCATTAGCGCTGCAGCCATAAGAGTGCCTCCTGGAAAAGTTGGTCCTTTGTCTTCCTGCCTCTTTATATCTGCGAGGGTCTCTCTCACAGAGGGTGTGTATGGGTGTGTGTGTGTGTATGAGTATGTGTGCTCATGCCAGAGTTAATGTTAAGATTAATTCAATGCCAAAACTAAACAATTCTGTTATTTGCAAAGATGTAGACCCCCCTAAATGGTTGAAGTCTTGGATATCTGAATTCCCTATACTACTTGAAAGCAGCATTATAGCTGTAGTTAAAAAAAAGCTAACTGCTAGAAATACACGTAATATAAAATCCAAGGAATATATATGTATCAAATTTCACAGAAATTCATTTGGTCTGTTAGAAAGACACACAGAAGAGATATAACCTTTTTCCAGCCTTGTTAATAGAGATAAAATATTGAATGGACACTTCCTTTATTGCAGACACTAGTATTGACAACCCTATTAAATCTGTACCAGTCATACAAAAGATAAAGAGAAGCAGGTTTCATAACTGTGAGGACTTCAAAACTTAATACACATCACAAATACTGTACCCAAACTGACAGTATCAACAAAAGAATAAAACATGTGATATCTGAGTGTGTCTAAGTGTGTTTTGGGGGGTTAGATGATCTCTCTCTGTTGCCATGTGTCAGAGGCTGAAACTGGCATTTTAACAAAGGAGATTTCAGACACAATACAAAACACAGATAACAGATGCAAGTAAGACTGCATTGGTAAAGTGTGCTGGCTGGTTAGAGAGGACTAGACATAGATGGCTGTGAGAGTGATGCTTTCATTACCAGGTCTCATTTATTATAAGAGTCATTTTGTTTTCTCTTCATGGATCTTGCTTGTGCCAGAAGACAAACTACTGTAAGCCTTAATTTTATGGTAATGACACAGGCCAGGCTTTGCTGGTCTCACGTCTCAGTACCAGAACCTGAGCAAGAACCACTGAGCTCTCCTGAAGGCAGGACATTGTATGTTTTACGTCCCTGCAGCCCTCTTTCTCCCCATAAGGACACCGCAGCTGCAATCCTGTCTTATTCTGGGGATAAACACGATTATCCTGCTATGGCTTGTTCTTGGCTTTGTAACAGCGACAGGGGACCTTTCACAGCTCCTTTTTTCCCATGGTCGAGTGGGTCTGAGCAGCTAAGACCCCTGATGTGGACCAGTCGCCATTCATCGGCTTTAGGTCAGAGCAAATAAGCACGTCACACTGACCCTGAGGCAGAGAGATGGAGATATAAACACTGAATGTTGAAAATGTTAACCACATCAGTACTGAGCTGCAGCTCCTTATAGTTCTCATTTCGACTGTCTCAAAAGATCTTTCTGTAACTCATTTGTTCTCCATAGATACTGCGTGACTGAATTATAACAGAAATCAAGATTGTTTTCTGTGCAAAAACAGAAAAATGAATACTAAGTCAAATATTTTGTGCACACCTGTGTGTATATATACTTGACTACAGTACATAGTATTATACATGTGATAATATAATAATGAAAATAAGATACAGGAAATACTTTTACTGTTAAATCATTGTTATTATGTATTATACAGTCAAAAGTTTGGACACACTTTCTCATTCAGTGTTTGGGAGGGTGTGTCCAAACTTTTAACTTGTAATGTACATAATTAGCAGCATTATTATTATTAATGGCAGAATTTATATATATACATATACATGAGTATTTATTTTATCCTAACAATTATGGTATTTGATTTATTTTGAGGATAGTACAACACATACAGTAATGTAATTGCAAAGTAACTTTATATTTATCATTATTGCTCTTATTTAGACAAAAAAAATTAACTCAAGGTTCACTTTTGAGCTTTTTCATGAGATTTCAGTCACTTTTCAAGAGAAAGCTCTATTCTCATCTTCACTGAAAGCTCCAGAAAAAAACTAGTAAGTAGACCTTGAGTTAAGATATTTTTCTGTCAAACTCCCGTTTCCGAAGTCAAAACTGAACTCTACACTCAGGTATTATTGTAACTATTATTATTATCTAATCGTAATTTAAATGATCCTAGACAAGCTGTTAATCAGAATACATTTACAAAGAAATATTTGTTCATTCATGATTTACGCACCAGTTTCAAATAATCAAAACATATGAAAGTGTGTATTTTAGCACAGAAACAAAATCTCTAAGGAATGAATTTCCATTCTCCCCCGCCAGTCGCTCAGACTGCCAGTCAAGTTCAAGTTCACAGGGGTAGAAATGTCTGGACTCTTCATTCACTGCTGTTCCTCCCCCTTAGCCCTCCTCCCCCTTCTCCTCCCCCTCCTCTTCCCTCTCTCCCCGTGCTCTGTGGTGACTGCATGGCGTTACTATGACAGAGGGGCTGTGGCGTTGTTATGGCAGCGGGCTGGACGGCCTGGCTATGTGCTGGTGAAAAGGACAGCCTGTCAGAGAGAGAGGGAGAGAGGGGAGACTCAGGTTCCCCCAACAGCTGGGCACAGGCAGCCCCTCCCCTGCAGCCGCCCCCCCTCAGGCTTTTCAAACACCACCCAGAGCCTGGGAACACCAAGAACTTCACATTCATCATCCTCACACACCCTGCACACCCCTTTCTCCCTGCTCCTGCTCTTCCTCCCCAGCCTAACTTTTGCCTCCATCCACCGCTTAACATCATTCTTCTCCTACATTTCCAGCATCCTTCCCAACACACACAAACACACACACACACACACACACACACACACAGACACACACACACACACACAGTCTCGCTCTCCTCTCAGAGCCTATGCTGCACCTTACTTCATCATGTTAACATCTACCTTGTGTAATCAAGTAAAGGATTTCAAATCACAAATCGAAGACGGAAATTAAAAAAGAACGATGGCAAAGACGACGCCTGGGTACATTTTCAAACTGAGTCACCGTGTGTGTGCGTGCGTGTGTGTGTGTGTGTAAGAGAGAGAGACAGAGAGATTTTGTTGAGGTCTCATTCAACTTTGAGCATGAAAGACCGATCATTTGCATAAACTGCATGCTGTCTGAGGGGCTTGGGGGGTGGCAGCCATACTGAGAAAAGATATGAGAAGGGAAAAAAAGCACGATTCTGCATTGTGGGGCTGCAGGAAGAAAGAGGAGGTTTGAATAAGAGAGAGGGTGAAAATTGGCAAAGAAAGGGTCTTACCATGTCTCCCAGTGGGATTAAATTGTCCAGGAACCTCTTTATATATAATTTGGTGAATTTGGCAGCAGCATGGCTGCAGCGCTGAACTCAGCCTGATCTCACATTGAGCTCCCGCCTGAACTTTGTTAGACATGAGTTATTATAGATGCCGAGATGATGCAACCAGTGAAAGAACAGTGGAAATGTTCATAATTGTCCACTTGACATGATTTTATCTGCACACACAGAATGTTCTGTGTACATGTTGAATTACACAGTTGGTTCAGATTTCTTATGTTTTGTTGTTTTTGTCTCTCTTTTTTCTTTCTTTTTAGAAAAGCACCATCATGATGCTGATGCCACCATGTGTTGGATGGATGATCTTCATAGCTTTCATCAGTGTGTTCATGATGGGGTCTTGGGGTCTTGTCACTGTGTATTTAGGCTGCAGTAATGATGTGACAGCATATGAGAAAATGTTCTCTGCACAGAAAACTCTACACAGAAAACCAACAAGTCCTAAAATGATGTTAGACTTCAAAATATATTGAAATATATTCTTCAGATTTACTGATACTCAAATGTTGTTGTTTTTAAATACTGTATGTACAGTAAATTTCTTAGAACCATTTCTTAAAGATGAACAGAAATGTGGATGCATTTAGACTAAAACGTGTTTTTTATTTTTTGTTCCAGATGGTTTTTATGTATGCACATTTCTTCCTGTGTGATATTGTTGGTATTTGAATGATTTGTCAGTAAATTAGCACCATACATAAACATTTTAAGTGTTTTTCAGCCCATTAAGTTTAAAGGTTGTTTAATTTATTCATATGGCATTTGAAAATTATTACGGCCATGCAGTTTGTGTTTTTGTGTTTGTGCTTTACTCAATAAAATAAATGTTGAAGAAATGTTGATGACTGTGTCATTGTGTTATTTTATTGTGTTGAAGAGGTTTCTGTCAGCACCTTGGACAGAGACAGCCGACTGAAATCCAGTCAGTAATATAATAGCTCATTAGTTGCATTGTGTTTTATTAACCGGAGGCTCACAGCACAAATTAAGTAAAACACCAGAAAATAGAGGGAGAAATAAGAGAATTTGTGTCTTTCCTCTGACAAGATTCATAACATCCAATAAAATGAATCTTTCTCTACAATATCAAAAAAAGAAAAAACTAAAGGAACAAATCAGTGAAACGTTAACAGGGAAAAATAAAGAAAAGTCTAGAAGGCCTCAGCTTCAATTAATACCAAAGAGGAAAACTGAGTGCTAATTGAGAGAGTAAATGATGGCAAATGACTGAACAATTACTTTACTGCATCCCTACATTTAAAAAAAACACAAGTGCGTTTAGATGTTTTCATTTTCAAGCTTCATCGTGGACAAACTGTAAAAGTCTCACTGTGTCGCATTAATTTGCTCTTTTCAGTTGCTTTTAGTCTCGTTACAAATCATCCGACGAGATGTGTAATAATATATTTTTTTCTGTGTATCTGTAAACATTTTAGCTTTATAATAAATAAATAATAAACTCGCTAGCAAAAATAATATGTCTTTGGTCACTCATCTCACCTCAAAACATGCCTACCTGACAAAAATATGCAGCTATTTTTAATAATTTCTATCATGTTATCTGACTTATAATTATATAGGGTTATATAATTATATATTGTGGCATCGTAAACCAACTGTTGAGCTTTATATGCAATAACATGCCATAAATAAGACTCACAGACTGTCACCGCGTCGTCTCACATCTCTCTGTTGTTTTGCTGACACCCACAATGTGAAGACCTGATGTCCGAAGCGCCTCAGTCTGCCGGACAGAGAGAGTCATGACCTTTCAACCTCCTGAGACACAGCCTGACCCGACACAAGCCGCCACACACGTGTCTGGTTTCCCTCATGTGTCCTGTGTCTGTGACCCGTCAGATTCACTGACTATAGAGGGATTTCAGTTGCTTCGTTTTCTTCGTCACGTCAAGATTGTATTTTGTTACATAAAACATCGAGTATTTAATCTGTTCGCCTTCTCTGATGTCGAAATGTTGGTGTTACACCTGATCCAAATAAAATCTTCATAGCATGTACTGTATATACTCTAAAAAGGGTGTAAAAGAGTAAGAAGAACATTGCTTCAATCTTACTTATGATTTTGAGAGGGGGGCAGGTATTATAAGATTTGTTCTTCTTCTTGAATGTGTATCATGTAAAGTGTGTCCCGGGGCCTTTTAGAGGAGTCATAGGTCATGTTCAGTTTCTCTCTCTTTAATTATAAACAGTAATATACATAAATTAACTACAGAAATGTATTCACTATCAATATTCCTTCAAATACATGAAGGAATATTTCTTGGTGAAAACAGATAATAACTTTTTTAAAATCAAAGTATTCTCTCTATTAATTTAGTTTTGATCAAAACAGACTATAATGGCAAAAAGTATGTGGACACCTCTGTCCAACAACTTGTGGTTGTTTTTTGGCTGTTTTTAGTGGTTTGGTCCCTGTAGTTCCAGTGAAGGGAAACCTGAATGCGAAAACATGCAACAATATTTCAGACAACAGTGTGTTTCCAACTTTGTGGCAACAGTTTGGGGAAGACGTGTTCCTGTTTCAGCATGACAATGTGCCCCTGCACATAGTGAGAACCATGAAGACATGTTTTCTTTTTTGAGTTTGGTGTTGACGTCCTGACTTCAGACTCTTCCAACATCGGTGGTCGACCTCACTGATGCTTTTGTGGCTGAATGGGAGAAAATTCCTGCAGCCAGGCTACTTCTACAAAATCTTTTACAAGGACTTGAAATGGTTGATATGGCTGCATATTAATGCTCACAGTTTAATAATTAAATGTTCAACAATTACATATAGGTATAATGTGCTGGTGTCCAATTATCTTTGGCCATTTACATATGTTTCTTTTTCATGATTTTATCACATTTGAGAATGAGAGCCTGACTTATCGTTTTTATTTTATTTATGACTATATCTTAAAACTGTTGTTTTCGCACTGCACACAATCAGTGAAATATCTGTCCTCATGTCATACTTACAAGATGTTAAAAATATACTGGAAAAAGACATTTTGGGATAAAATAATGACACCTTTCCCTGGCAGTGTAGGTTTGAATGATGCATGTGAAACTGTGTCAGACAGAGCTGACCACAGGAACTCGTGAGCTGCTGGCTGCAGGTGTTCTCTCTCACGGCACTCAGTGTGTATTCATTCAGTTATTCTGCTCAGATTTTCTACTTGTCAACAGATAGAGATCGATGTTTTCTATTGTGTTAGGAGTCACTGGAGGTCACATTACTCTCCGAAGCTGAGAAATTAATTTTCAGGCTTTGCTGCAGAGAACAAAGCACACTTTTATGTGCTGGTACATAAACTAGTATTTAGCATGGCATCCCATTTATTAAACTGTTTCACAACAAAATCTGGAGTATAGATGACATTTCCCATGAGCCAGAGCTCAATTTGATACTTAATTGTTTATCAAGGCTGTCATCTGAAATGACCAAAATGTGGCACTCAGCAATCAACATGTAATCTCGCTCTGCAGCAGGAAGTGAGATGCTCAGAGTGGATTCAGACGTGGTGACGGCTCAACCTCATGAATGACGAGTAGGCAGCTGTAGACCAGGTTTGTGTCTGTGGAGGGCTGCAGATGATTGTCCCGTCATTTATATCTTCCAACTCAGTGAGCTTTAGGTCTTGCATTCTGCGTTTGCATGAGAATAGAATCAGGTCCTGTGAACTTCCCCAACCTATTGACCCAGCTCCCTAAACATGAATAGCACTGCTTTGAGGCTCCCCAGTCTCTCAAACAGGCTTTAACCATGCCTTAAGTCCCAATCATGGTAATTTAATATATCTTAAGCCTCTGGCTGTTTTGCTGGAGACCCTCTGCAGTTTGTTTTAGGCATTCACTGCTTCTCACCTCATCAGAGCTACTCCTTATTTGGCAAATTTAAGGGGCTGCTGTGGCACTACAAGTTCCCCTTTCAGCAGCTAAATAAGCCACAATTCCATATAATTAGAAAAAGGTTTTTTTTTTTCTTTTCCTGATATTATGCAGTCTTTTGATTTAGAAGAAAGAACCTCAGTAAAACAGACTGCGGCTGTCTCAGAAGTGGCAGGGTCCAATAATAAATGCTTCCAATAGTGACAGCAGCTTGAGAGTCAATAAGTGTTTCTTATTTTAAATTATCTCCTCCTCTGCCTCGCTTGCAATTTATCCCAGACAAACCTCTACACTCAAGGTTTATGCATTTTTTCACAGGACTTTAAATATAAACTCTTCGTCTCTGAGTATGACACATATAGAGGCACCTGTGCTGCTCACTCTGTTACTGCAGGTATCCCAGATGCACAGGAGCTGCAGTGATCTCTTCACAATAAAACAAGACTGTAACTGTGACTATAAACATGTATTTGGGGTCACAAGATGGATCTAATGGTTCATGAAATCATTGCCCAAACAAGAAAGAAGAAATTTTTTTTAAAAAATCTCATGCACAAAATGATGTTTATTTTTTTTCTACAATTGTTGCTTCTTCTTTGTGAAGGTAGTTTTGTCCTTTCAGGCTTAAAAGATTATTCTTATGAAATATTTTTTTCTCGCATCTTATTGACATGCAGTTTGTAACCAGGTGTCATAGGGAGGTATTGCATCATATAAAGGAGTCAGAAGCAAAAAATGTTGGGAACCACTGCTGAAGATGCATACTGTAGGTAGTGCTTGTATCGTGTCCAATAATGAAGGCAAAAACAGAGTAAAACACATCTTTAAAAAGGTTTTGATACTAAATAATTTATAGGTTTTACATACAAAAGGAATTTTCCCTTCAGTTTAGTGGTTTCTGTACAACTGGCTGAATGGTGTGAGTTTCAGGAAGTGATACTCTCAGATATGTTTAACCACAGAACCAAACACATGTCTAGACCTGCAACATGACAGTGCAGTCAGTCACTGTGATAATTGGTGTGCAAATTGAAATGTCATTTAACTGACTTATGATTGACTAAAACAGTTAATTAAAGATATTAGTGGACTCCTAATACTGGACTCCTAAAGCCTCATTTCCTATTGTGAAATGTAGAAACTATAAAGTAACATGTAAACCCCTGACAAACATTAACATTGTGCTCTTTTATATGATTTATTTGTAACTTCTGACAATCACTTTTAAAGGTCATTCAGCTTGAAGACGTCTGTGTGTCTTAAGCAATCAGGCTGCAGATATTCCCACTCCAAATGATGTTTACACTTGATTCTCCACTAGTTCAGCTTCTTCATGGTTGTCATCTGACACACAGGAGGGAAAGTATTTTATCAGACTTAGATTTTGTTGTTATTTCATTGGGAAATATTTAAATCAAGAAGCAAGAAATCTGTTCATTAACAGTTTCTATTCTGTGTAACTAGACCTGTCTTTGTTTAAGTTAACACAAAATACAATTTGTTTCATTTTCTCTGTTAGAGGACAAGACCACATGTTTTAGGACATAGTTATTATTTATTATTATTATATCTTTCTGAATTCATAATGAGTAACTTTTTTCAACTCAATACACATATAATTAATTCATAAGATGTGTTCTGATGTGAATCTGTTCTAATTCAAAATGTTTTGTTTCCATCATAGGGAGAGTTACAGCTGTAAATTTCTTCAATGTGTATTTGTTCTTATAAGTTAAATGTGATCTTTTTATTACAATGTGAATATTTCCTCTTTTTGATCTATGGATTGAGTAACATTCAAAGTAAAATAATAGATACCTCATTAATTTATTTCTTGTCGAAATTAGGCCAAATTGTACATTCGAGTAAATTATGAAATATTTTTTCCTGGCAGGTTGTTAAAGTCAGAAAATACTGAAAACCATGGAAGACCAAAGGTTTTATATTTCCACCAGTGTAACAAGTGAGTTTGGAAATGCAGGTGACCTAAAAGTCTCATATTTGAACATAAGATCTGCTGGAAAAATTGTGGGCAGGAAACCTGGATTCTGATTCTTTTGCAACAATTTGCCATGTTGTTAACACTTAAGGTTGAGCTGCTTCAGTCGAGTCAATGTAACTACATGTGTGAAGTGTGAACTTGAACTTCAATATCTTCATCAACAAAAGGGGAATTGCACTCACTGTTACTTCCCACATATATACTGAATAAGTAAAATTGAATAAAATGAATTTTTCTTAAGGAAACGTGGTTCAGAGCATGGCTGACCAGCCTGCCTCATTGTTACTGTAGCACCATCTGCTGGAAATAAAGCTCAACGTGGCATGCCTTCACCTCATCAGGTTCCTTCATTGCCTTCTCACCTGCATCTGTCTTTCCACACATCAACACAGTGATTACACACACACACAACCGACACCACAACCAATTACATCTTATCTTAAACTTATGTTCTTCCCTGATACTGGAGCCACAGAACAGAAAGGAGTTTGTGAAGGATTTTGCTTCTATGCTGATCTTCATCTAAACAATATTGACATATCTTTAAGATAAAAATGTAAACTCATTATTACCAATTACTGTTTAGAATAAAGGTATATAACTTGATAGTTAAATGCTTGGTTCCACTTGTATGAAGTGATTTGGATTAGGAAAGAGGTTTGCAGTTTGGGGAACAGGTTCAAAATCTATTTTATCGTACACAAGATGGACTTTTTTTTTTCCTTTTTTGTTCAGATAGTTGAAATAATCACTGAGGATTCTGGAAATATTTACAAAACAATTGCTTTGTGTTTTAAAAACAGGCCTGTTTTTTTTTGAAAGAATGTATTTTCAAACCCCTTTTGAAAACTAAATGATGCATCTAATGGAGCATACCATGCAAGCAATAAACTAGACTTATAAGTAAAGGTCTTCCATTTGTCCATCTCATGTGTTCAATGCAGGGCATTGTTTTAGTTCACAGGGATGGCTGATGAGCTTGGACGATGGGACACACACAAGGATATTTTCCCAAAGACAGAGATGAGATGAGACTGTAACAAGGACCTCATCAAAGTTTTGGGACACAAAAACCTTCCAGCTCTGCAGATACATAAACCCTGAGAGGAGAGATTTGTACATGACAACAAAGCACACATTTGTTTCCCTTCTCTTCACGTCCCAATCAGAGCCTCTAATTAACACGGTTTCTTTTCAGATAGTGGAGATCAAATAGTAGCAATTATCTGTGCAAACTTTGATGAGGTGGAATCCCATGCATTCATGGCTGCACATTCGACAACAATCTCAGTCCCCGGCCTGGTTCACTGCACAACCAGAGCTTAGTGAGGCCCACTCTGCAGAAAAAATCATTAATGATCCCTAATGAAGGTCCATACAATGATCCATGCCGTGCCAAAAATTGCATGACACAGAGCTGACACACACACACTAGCATTCACACACATTTATATACACGCAGGCACACACACACATCTTTGCTTTGTTTCTTAAATTTGCAGATTCAGTAATCACACTATATGTTGACCCTACTTTAATTTAATATAATTTTAGGTGTAAATAGCAAAGTTAACTTTCTAGTTACATCACAGGATGTTTAGAAAGCAGGCTGAGAGTTTGGACAGTGGAGTTTTACAACTGAAATGCAGAATTGCTCCATTCTCTCCTCACCCGTCTTAACAATCAAACCACGTCTCTGCTGTTTCAGCCAAACCAGAAAGAAAGCTGACAAGGATTCATCTCCGTGCTTCAGCTTTGAATCTTCTGCATATTTAATTCTATTTAACATCCACAGCAGCACTTAAATGTAACTATATGCAAACTGCAGCAGACATTGTTCACTTGTGAAATTGATGGTTTTCATGTGAATATCACTTATAAATCAGATTTTTGTCCCTTTGGGCTGCCAACAATGATTCCAGTTCAAGTTTATTTGTCATTTCAAAAGTTAGTCCAATGTGTAGGATCAGTGCTCACCAAATAGAGGCTTGTTGGAGGTTGTGGAGCTGAGATTCAATGTAAAAAAAATGTAAAAGTAACCACACACTACATCCATTATCTATACCCATTTCTCCTTCCCCGGGTCGCAGAGGCCTGGTGACTATCCCAACTCATATTGGGTGAGAGGCAGGGTACACACCGTCTCCCCGGTCCCCAGTCTGTCACACATATAGCCAGACAGACAACTGCTCTCACTCACAGGAAATTTAGAGTCACCAATGAACTTGACCTGTGGGGTGAAAACCAGAGCACTTGGAGGAAACCTACACAGACATGAGGAGAACATACAAACTCTACACAGAGAGGCCCCGTCTGGCTTGTGAGGCGACAGCGCTAACCACAGCACCACCGTGCCACCCCTCTGTACATGTGCATATTTATTTTAACTTAAGAAAATCCCATTTGTTTTTCTCAATAGAATTTCTTCAGAAACAGAATATAAAAGTGACAAAATGTCAGGTACAATAGCAGCTTCAAGGCAAAAACATAAAACATCTAAAGTTGCCCAAGTGTATGAAAATCTGAGTGCAATAAAGGATCTGAGTATGTTCAAATAACTACATAATCATATTGCAAAGATAATAATATAGATATATAGTGTATACAGTATACTGATACAAATACAGCATGTACAAAGTGTTACTGGCAAGAGCAGTGTTGAATGTCACACTTATTTTTTTCCTGATTGTCAGATTGCAAACATGAAAAATCCAAGATGAGCTGAATGTGGCGTTACAGGCTAAAATTAAGGTTTAACTGTACTTACTTCACTTTATTATTAAATACTTTTATCATTTTATTTAAACTTGACAGACTTTCTGACTAGCGCTCTTTCTCATCGCACTTGTACCTGGTCAGCTACTTGAAAGTTTGTCCCACGCTTCCTCTGAGTCACCGTCCTCTAACGCTCGATTGTCTTGCCTCGCTTGTAAGTCGCTTTGGATAAAAGTGTCTGCCAAATGACAAAATGTAAATGTAAATGTAACTCAACTTAAGTTCTACTTTTACATCTAACAATAATCACTAAATTAAGCCAGCTATAATGAACACCTGAAAATGACCATTTTTAAGGTGTTTACTTTACTTGTTCTTGACAAAAAAAAGATCCCACACATACACAAACACACAAACAGAGTGTTCAAAAAAAGCAGGATCCCTGTGCCTCTGAGGCTGCGAGGGAAAGGCTGAATTTCATCAGGAGAGCACACAATCACAGGGCCACAGTGTGTCTCTGTGGCCGGGCAGGGCAATGTGTGCACATCAGGTTTTGTGAGGCTCTGACAAGATGTGACAGCCCAGCTCTCACTCAAAGATCCCCGAATTTGGTCCATTTTTCTGCCTTTTCCATTTACAATGCTTCAGTGGAGATTTCTTTATTTCAGAATGGACAATGGTCTCTTTCTTTCTCATTCCCTACATCTCCCTCTCTCCCTCACACACACACACACACACACACACACACACGCACACGCACACAAAGCCTCACTGGCTGCCGCACGCACACTTGCTTGCTGTCATGCTCATTTTGATGGTAATTAATGACATCACCACTGCGTGCGGGTGCATGGTGGTGTGTGTGGTGTGTGTGTGTGTGTATGTGTGGAGGGGGGTGCATTTGTTTGTTGAGCAAACCGTGGGAACAGGGAGCTCTCCAGGGTGGCGAGTCAGGGCCTCCAACAATACATATGCTGTTGCTTTTCACCCAAACACCCTCCCTTCCCAAGAGAATCATTCCTCTCCCCTCCTTTCCTGTACCCCTCCTTTCCCTCCATTTTTTTTCCATGACTTTCGTTTGCATTTGTCGTAGTGTGGAGTGTGAGATTACTGCCCCCTCTCTGCCAGTGTGTCTCATCAATATTAACTTGGAACTACTGCTTTCTGAAAATATGTCACCTGCAGGAATTACGGTTTGCTCTTGAAGTGTGAAAATAAGACACCTGACATAATGTCAGCAATGCAATAATGAGTCATTTGGGGTCTTCACATCAGACGCATCGATGAATTTGTTGCAGAGATACTTTTGTGCAACTAGTGTAGTCACTGACACAACTGATTACATCCACTTGCATTACTGTAAAGAGCTTTTTTTTTGCGTGCCTTCTAAAATCAATTATTCTGCTTTTGAAAAAGTGCATTTTTCTGCTTTTTCCCTCATAAGGCAATCTTTTTTTTTACAGAAATGATAGACAGGCTTATTGAGATTATTCCACTCAGGATGCCACATTAGACCTTTTATCATAACTCCATCACTCAGTCAGCCAATTTGATACTTTTGTTAAGGTAATTTTCTTTCTTTCTCTCTTGTTTTGTCAATCACCTCAGTGTATACTTCAAAAAACAAGAATTTTACAGAAAATATAAGCTACAATTTGCAACATGATACACATTCCTGCCCCCTTCTCAAAATAATAACATAAATAGTCCATTTTTAACAATCATCTAAGACATCTAACACTCATACGTGACTGAAGACGGAAGACCTAACATAAATATTACCCATTTAGTTGATCTACTTTATGTGCATAAGGGATTTTAAAATAATATTTGGAAATAAAATTTGAAAATTAGTAATCTTGTTTTGTGCTTGAGTAGTATTCAAGTTAAGTGACTGTCTTTGGTCACTCTAGTGCTCTTTCAACCTCTGAACATCTGACCCCAGAGGCCCTCTACATGATAAGTAAGGTCACCCTATTGGCCATTTCATTTTCAGTAGCTGGAACTAGTTTTTGTCATGTCCTCTGAAGTGCTAATTGTCAGGAACTATTTCAGCACTGATGTTGGATACTGTACAGTTACAACAGAATCTGAGTTTTTTGCTCGCAGTCATCTCTAATACATTTGTATACATGTGTCCATATATGTGTAGTCAAAAGTTCCTCCTAATCTCCTGATGAAGAAGTTTTTCTTTTCAGTTTGCTGCATGTTTTATAGGAACAGAAAACAGGTTTTTACAGCTTGGGATAAGGCTACAAAATGTTGGCTAAAAAGAAGTTACAAAAATCAGATCACGTTGATCTTTCGAACTCACAGTCTTGCATAGCGACCAGCCTGCAGTAAGACACCAGCAGCATAGTAATGAGAAGGTCCTAAACTCTGTCAAAGCAGTCTGGACTGAAAAGCCTTTGAAACATACCTGTTGTGAACCAAATTGATCTGATATTTCTGAGAAAAAAATCCTCATTATCTGTCTCTGGTCTAATGTAAGAGAGAGATAAATACAAAAGAGATGAAATTTCAAGTGCACATGAGGAGGAGAGGTGTTGAAAAGAAATTTTTTAGATTTTTTAGATTGCTGTTGAGGAAAAGAAGTTAACAGGGAAGTAAAACTTGCTTTGTTCAGTGGAACGGTAAGAGAATGAAAATTAAGCATGATTAGGGGCTGAAATTGACCATGTGAATAGTATGAAGCTAAAGACTATTGACTCAGGAGCACCACACAAACAGAAACAAGTCTATTTACTTGTTGTACCTTCGCACATGTGAGCAAAGTTCTTGAAAATAGATGATGTTTGTTTGTGTAAGTAGTTTACTCTTTACTGTCTCTCGCTTTCTCTCTTTTTACTTTCTTTCATTTCCGTTCAGTTTGTTAGCCTCTGTCAAATATTATTAAGTTGTTTTTCAGCGGTACATGAAGGTATTTAAAGTGTTCCTCTCTTGTAGGATGGACACTTATTAAGGAAGTTGTTGATCACTTTATTGCTATTTATCCTGAGGGTTTCCTTAATTTGATACTGGACCATCTCAATGTGTGAATGTATAAAATGAGCAAATGTTAAAAATTTAACATACCTAACAAGAACAAACAGCACTAGCAGCATGAACCAAGTGATAAGGAATGGGACTCTACTTTGCAGATGAAAACAGAAGTAGATTTGCTCCTTCTGTATGTGAACCATTACACAGAGAAAATGTGAAAAATCATATGTACATGTTAAATTATAGGTAACTATTGGCAATAAGCATAAACAAGCAGAAAAATAAAATAAAAATTGTTAAGACATTTATTAGGAAATCAAATATTATCACTAATTAGGGACCAGGAACAGGTGGAGCACCTAATTAGCTAAACCATTCAGTTTGGATCCCTCACACATGTTTAAAGCAGCTCTGATTTCTACTTCTTTCAAACCAGGCAGGGAACTAGTGGCCTTTGTGCCCGAATCAAAGCACTCCCCTGCTATGAATAGTGATTTTTCTGGTACTCCTCCTCACCAGTGCTGGCAGAGAGGTCGTCCCCCCTGAGACTTTCCCCTTTGACCCCAACAAATGGACTGTTGTCAACTGAATAAAAAGTAGGTACTGGCCTTTAGTGATGCCTGGTGTTCAGGCAATGGACGTTTGATGAGTAATCACAATGACAGAAAAGATCCTACAGAGAGACTGGTGGAGCTCAGCACTCAGTGGGATGTCTTGTGATATGACATCAGCATTACAAGCTCTGAGCAGTGAGGGGGTTCGTTTTATTGGTAAGATCTCTCTCACACACACACAAGTCCTTGCAACAACAACATGCATTTTACTTTCTTTTTTACCAAGATAACTAGAGGACTGACTTACAAAAGAACAGTGGACTTCTACAGCCTTGCGTGTGTGTGTTTTTTCTCTCAAATGAGATACCATAAAGGAAAGGCCTCTTCATTACAAAAGAGAGCTTGAGGGATGTGACTAATGATTGTCACTGTCATGTGGCAATTAGGTATTGTGCACCTCAAGAAGGGCGAGAGCTTTTCATGAGTGTGCTGATGAGTTTTATTGAGACTACAAGAGCCCCTGATATCTCGCTCAGTGGCCCAGTGAGACCGCTTGGCGAGGACAGTGAGAAAATGTAGGTTATGTCCACCCATGAGCCCAGATGGACTCTGCAGCCTGCACCAATCAACTCACAAAGGTGATATAATTGCCAGGGCAGGATGGGACAAGGCCACCGCCTTTGGAGTTCTTCAGTCTCCTCCTTTTCCCATTGCACCTATTCTCTCCCACTCTATACTCACTGATTATACTCCCCTCCCTCATTGTCCCATTATCCCCCTCCAACAACAGGCCAATTTGTCCCTCCAGCTTGGCTCCCGCCTCCCCTCCTGCTGCGTTATTTAGCCCCTCTTCTGCACTTCAATGGCAGGTACTGATTAGAGAACTTCTACGACCTCTTTGCTATTCCTCAAAATCCCTCCTCCCCTTCCCAGCAACCTTTAATCTGATTACAGGCTTTCTGCAGCTTTTCAGAGGAGGCCAGTCCCAGGAGGACAATAGAAGACCAAGTGGTTTCACAAACACTCTCCCCAGGGTCATATGATTCACAAGAGGAGCCGCATCCACTCTCCTCCGGCATCAGGTCCCTGCGAGGCCTGTCTGCACCATTATTTAAGAGAAACATCTCTGTTACAGTGATGCTGCCTCTCACCTCCTGACTTTTATAATCAAAAAATCATCGTGAACCTTTTCTGAAAAGACAGGATTTAAGTAAAGATCTCTAATCTTCATCTGTCTTTGTCTAATATTTAATAAGTGTAAAAGACTGAAGCACTCTGACTGAACTACAGAAATAATTGATAACTTTCATAAAAGTGATTCTTAATAATCAACACTGCAGACAACTGAGGGTTACAGAGTTTATATGTCTATGTTTGTCTATAAGTCACCAGCAGAACATTATAAACACTGTGAGTATACTGTCATCATAATCAGAAATTGACATGATACCCTCTGAAACTTCTCAAAAAATATTTGTTTAGTTGGGATAAAGACCATAAACATCAGACATCCTGAGTTTGAATTTGAACTTCAGTCACATTCTTAACTCTCAACAGAGAAAACTGGCTGAAACAAAACATGCTGAAACACACGCACCTGTATGAACATTTCTGGGAAATCTACTGAATATACCGTTGTCATCAATGAAGTAATGATCTAATGATCTAAGTAAAGTAGAGCTGCAACAATTAGTTGATTCACAGAACATTAATCAGCAACTATTTTGATAGTCCATTAATCATCCTGAGTCATTTTTTAAGGAAAAAAAATGCTAAAAGTCTCTGGTTCCAGCTACTTAAATGTGAAAGTGCAAACTGAATATTGTTGGGTTGAGGATTGTTGGTTGTGACAAAACAAGACATTTTACGTTGCATCTTGGGCTTTGGCAAATGGTGATCAAAATGTTTCACCATATTCTGACATTTTATAAATCAGACAACTTATCAATTAATCAAGAAAATAATTGAGTGATTAATCAATTAGGAAAATAAAGATATGCCCTAAAGTAAAGATATGCAAACACTGTCTTTATGTGAACCAGTCCTTGGTACACAGTTGCTATCAGTCATATCATTAAAACAGATTTGTAGTAAAGCAGTGCATCTAATAATAAAACCAATAAATAAGTATGACACCAAGTAAATGTTGCTGTTTCATTGTACTAATGACGCAGCCTCTGAGCAGTCTTTTAACATATTACCTCACAGTTAACTTGTTTGACCCCATCAGGCCTTTTTAGAGACCTCTTCACTCAATAAAGCTTCTGCCAAAACACAGCCAACCAGCACAAAGCAGATGTCCACCCACTGCATTTAGAGTTCATTAATGTCACAGTGATTGGTCAGGAAATTGCCCTATTGACTGTCCTGTCCAGAGCTCATTACCATCAGAATAAAGGGAGCAGGGAGATCAGAGCCCTTGAGGCAACAAGCAAAGCCCACGATGACTTCAAACTGTTGATGTAGAGGTGGAGACATTTCTCCACTTATTCTAGGAGCTTCATCACTTTAACTAAAGGCACAGGCACTTAAACATGATGCTGCATGAGAGTCCCTCAGGTCACATGACAGTAAGACCTGACAGAGTCATGTGAATTAAGGTGTCAGTTGGTGTGAAACTACAGGGGAAGCAGTGTCAGGATGCTACCTGTTCAGAGACGCCACCTCTGCCTGTGGTAGGAAATATGTCAAACTGTGTCCAAAACATTTTATATGAATAGTTTAAAATTGTATGAATGTTAATTAATTTGTATAAATTCAACAAAAAAATATATAAATCTGATGTTAGTAATTAAAGTCAAATTAAAGAAAATTTGAGTATATTATCGTACTTTATACTAGAATAATATAAATTGGGGTTACCTTTATGAAAATTAGTTATCTGTCACTGTATGAAAATGGAAAATGGAAACAAGATCATGTATTCCCCTCCTAGAAGTTGTTTTGTCAGCCTGCATACAAAGCAAATATATATATGTATACTGCTGAGACAAAATACATACATCTTAATTTTTATTGTTGTCATACTGGAGTGAATACAGTATGTTCTGCATTCAGATTTTTATCATGTTTGTTCATCTACTTTTAAAATCTGTGGCTGACGAACTAAAACACTGACTACTGTTCATCCTAAAATTTCTTTAAGACAAATCACACACAATCATATTCATGTCTTTATTCTATATCCTTAAGTGTTGATTTAAAAGAGTTTAAACTCCTATTGAGCTTTGAGTTTAGCTCAGAGAAATATCTACTGATTCAGCATTTACAAGTCATTTTTTACCTCACTGCTCCACCTTGTGGAGTAAAGGAGTCATTGTGATATTACAAAAAGGGTTGAGTTGTATTTGTTTGAAACAGGATGGATGAATGGGGTTGTTTCTTGTGATATGATACCAGTCTGCTTAAATAGAAAGAACAGTAGCTTTTAGAAAACACTTTCATCTTCATGAAGCTCTGAAATCCCAAACTGACGCACAAATGTCATCAATCACTCATCAAGTGTAAATTTGGATTTCTAGTTTCAAGCAGTCATCTGGGAGCACTTTTTTTTAAAATTAAAAGCTACTTATTGTATATTGTTGAAACAAAAAGGGAGTAATGGAAAACAAGGACAATCTACTGTTATCTAATTACCAAATATAGTATCATACTATTGCATGTCATTGGTTCTAACACTGGCTTTAGGATTTTTTACTGTTTGTTTTGTGTGAAGCATTTTGTAACATTGGTTTTGAAAGACAAATGAACTTCTATGTATTATATAATAATAAAAACATTAGTGATATTAATATTACTATTGTTGTTAATATTACTATTATTGTTAGAAGTAGTAGTAGTAGTATTTCTGTATGTCCAGGAAGTGACCCATCAGGTTAAGCATTGAGCATCCTAATTGTGGATTAATTGAAATGAAAAGCAATTAAAGCAACATGGCATTATTTTATATACCCTAAACATGGTAGACTGACAGCACGGTACAATACTGTGACCACAGTCCATCACCAGAGTACATGACAAGAGAAAGAGTAATTACAACTTTTGAACAATGAGAATCAGAATCATCTTTATTGGCCAAGTATGTTTACACATACAAGGAATTTGACTCCAGTTTAGTGGCTCTCAGTGTATTTTTACTGCGAGGAGGTGTTGTAAGTCTGTGGTTTTAATATACATTCAAGATATAATTATTTTAAACAATGAGTAAAAGCTTTAACGTAGGCCTTGATACTTTGCTAATAAAACTGATTTTGTTTCTGTCATTCTGTCATTGGTTGTCACTTCCAGTGCTTGGTGGATGGTGTGTGAGAGTGTTTTTTCTGCCAGGGCAGTGTCCCGCTCTGTTGCCAGCTGATTTTGTTATGGATTAGATAATTATTTAGTTACTACTATATCATCACTGTATCATTTCACCACACATATTGGATATCACAGCTAGTTTTGATTTCCTTCAAAATGGCACACATCATATTCTACTTTGCACACACATACAACAGCATAAAATCCAGCAACTTAAGAAAACAAACAAAAAACACTAAAAAAAAGAAGAAGACAAGAAGAAAATAAATCATAATAACAGATCTATAAAATGAAGAGAAGAGTTCACCAATGAGCATACAATAAACCTATAAAGACAAAGAAATCCATGTACGAAAATACAGTAAAAATTAGACATCAAGAATTAAATGTGATAACTTTTTTTTCAAAAGCAAGCTCTTGATAATGTGCACTTTATCTGAGTCAAGACAGGACAATACAACAAATATTTACAGTAGTCATGGATTTACTAAATTTGACAACTAATTTTTCAATATTGCCAGTGGTTTTTATGCACTACAGTTCATTTATTTAGGCTGCTGAAAATTCTCAAGTATCACATGATTGTCCCTTATTCTGGTTATTCAAAGCTTATGAGTGACTGTCACACTTATGAGGTATTATAGTTATTTAGGTTTGTCATTATTTTATCTATATTATAGGTGCCTTCATATGTCTTTAAAAAATGCAAACAAGAATGTAAAGAAAATAATACAACTTTATTGTTTGATTCCAGTTACATGTTATTTATGAATGTGTATATCTGAAACTATAATACGTTAACAATACAAGAAACATATAGTCACATACAAGCACATATAATGTATTGGAGGTAACATTCAACATTACTCAACCAAATTGCTGGAAACTGTTTCATTGTTACTATAGTTACTCAAAACTTCCACCTTAAGAACAAATAAGGTATGCAACAAACAAACAATGTGTGATAAAAAGTGGAATCATACAGTATGTACACGCAGCTTAAGAAGAAAGAAAAGATACAACTCAATAAGTGCGCCTAATTTGGCAGCACAAATAACTTTGATTAAATACTTTTCAATATACTGTACTTCAGCAGATTCCTTGTTAAAAAGGACATTACATAGAAAATTATCAGTGACAATATTTAACAATTAAAAAGCATGACATGAAAGAATTCAGAGCTCTCCAAGGTCTTTAAAGATAAAATAAGATGTGCTACAACTGATGATGTAGAAACACACATGAAAACAACTCTCAGTTCTTCTGTGCATTACAATCAACTTACACTACATAGTGAGATACACTACATTACATTACACAGGTGCTTTTGACTTCTCATCATACTTCTTGGATTCATGTTAAGTTATAAGAAAGCAGTTTAAAAATTTCCTTCAACAATAACACCAGTTTTAATTCAGAATCACTTTTCTATTGCAGCGCCGTCATAACCTTTAAACTCCCAATAACTGACAGACAAACGCATCAAAAAATATTGTTCCTTTCTTGTAGGATTGCCCGTTCTTTAAAGGCAATTCTTTCATAAATTAATGTTGTTTCACAGCTGTATCAAGTTCAAGGTGATGTGAGGATGATGATATTCCACTGTGCGTCTCTAGCTCTGCTCCACAGAGAAGTTTGACTCAGATCTGTCGAACAAAAAGGAAGTTCATCTTTAATGAGAAATTCATGACAGGGAGGAGTAAATGAGAACACGTGAGTGAGTGAGCTTACATGTCTTGGTGCTTATGTATCATGTGGTTGTTGTACTCCAAAACAGGAGGGATGGTCTCCTCATCCTCAGGGACCTGAAATCGACACAATGGATCAGACCATGAGCCAGAAACACATCTGCTGTATGTCTATGAGTAATTTCAGAGTCAAGTGTTTTCCCATAAAGAGCAAGAACACCATCTAGTGGTAGAAAAGCACTCTCACCTCCCAGTAAACCTCATCATCGAAGCAGTTGTCATCAGCAGGGTCGCCCCAGATGGGGAACTTCAGGATGAAACCTTTGAGGAGAGAAAAAACAGGAATTAACTAAGACTTCTCACCTTACTTTTAACATCCTCCTCTTAGCTATGATGCTGTTGTTCCCTGTTCAAACCTATTTTGCAGTTAAAAGAGATTTTTTTCAGTTATTTCTTTACTTACTTTATCAATATTTTGTTCTGCACGTGTAGTTTTTTTAAAAGCACATTGTAAAATACCTCGAACAGGTTTTAGAAATAAACTTTATCAGATCTCTGGATTCCCTTACAATAATCCATGAAACAGATTGCTTGATATGGAAAGATAACTGTTTTCCTGAGTCTGAACACATTGTGCAAACTCACCAACAATCGCCCCTCCAACAAGTCCAAATGCAATTGACACACATGTGCCAGCAGCCTGGAAGCCTCCCTGCGTTCCTACAGTTCTGTCTGCAAAGGCGCCTTCAAAGTCAAATGTGCTGATCAACCTAAACACAAAGAAAAACTTTATTCAGCAACATTTTCATATTAAGCCTTGCAAGATCATTTCACTTCAAAGCTGATAACTGAAAGAAGACAAAGCCGCATAACTGGGAATGTGCTCTCTGGTGGGGGAGTCAGTCTCTGAATTTCAAGTTATATGTGGATGTGTGTCTGTGTGTTTGTGTCAGTCACTCACCCCTCTTTGCTGTAGACAGATTCGGTGGCAGCCGCGGCAACGATGGCACCTGTAAAGCCGCCGAGCATCCCTGGCATAGCATGCAGATTGTGGACACCACATGTGTCCTGGAGCTTGAGATACTTCTCCAAGAAGGGCTGAGAATGAGAAAAACAGTCACACATTAATTACTGATCTGTAACGTGATTCATAGACAACCTTTAAAAATGCTACAGTCATGGTTGGTATGAAGACATGTGATGTAAAAAAAATATTTTAAATTTTCTATTTTTTACATTCTGTATGTTTATTTAACTGTTAAATTTCTGTTAATTTTATCTCTTTACATGATGCCGTATCAAAGCCTGGGGCATAATTTTGGTGAAAAAAAACAAAATCTCAACATTTTAATCTCTTTTCAGCCTAAAAATCAGCCTTTAAAAACTTACAAAGTGTAATTTCTGTGTACTTGTGAATATAAACTTCCCCCCCAGGTTGTTAGAACCCCTAACTCCCAGAAATATTGCTGACAAACTCAGTGTCTAGCCCCTTCAAAATGGTCAATGGTTTAAATTTAATGTGAAGCTTCTTACTACAAGCCTCATTCAACAATGTCATGTTTGGCACAAAGTTCATTTTACCCTTATTATGTTTTGAGGTGTGTCAGAATACCTTGCTTCGCCAGACTGTTTCCTTGTTACATTTAATCCTGAAAGTGTTTTTAAAATGAGTCACCAGTTTCTTATAATCCTTATAATCTTGTTGTTTTCCTGTAATGCAACCTACAACTGGTTTCACTCTGCCTCCTTCATATTGCTGTTTTTTATTGCAGTTAGATTCCTTTTTTTTTTACTCTCTGTCTAGAGTGACAGAGCCGCAGCACAGACTTGAAGACTTCTTTAATATGAAGTTAGAAAGTGAAAGACTGTGGGCTCACCGTAATAAACAGGTAGCCAAAGGTGGAGATGATGCCACTGCAGAAACCCACAATGAGTGAACCGTAAGGAGTGATCATGAACTCAGCGGCTGTTCCCATGGCAACACCACCAGCCAGGGTGGCATTCTGGATATGTACCTATCAAATGAAACAGCATGTTAGTCATGAGAAATTGAGAGACACATAAATGTTACATGACCAGTTGTAGATTAATTTGTTAACACTTCAGAGCTGGCTCGACTTTGATGAACTTGTATGTGTGATTTTCTTGTTTTCTTGTGTTTTTCAGCGACAGAACATTACCATGTCCAGTTTTCCTCTCTTCTGAGACATGCTGGAGATGGCCACAGTGGTAAGAACAGAGGAAGCGAGGGCAATGTAAGTGTTGATGGCTGCTCTGTGCTGTCCGTCACCATGGTCTGTGATGGCTGAGTTGAAACTGGGCCAGAACATCCACAGGAAAAGTGTACCTGTGAGGTGAGAGAATCAAATCAAACCACAGTTAGATAGAGGGATTAATGCAAGTAGGTTTGACTGCGATACATCTAAAATATTAGGTATACCAAATTAACTATGTCTTAAAGATGTGACAAACATGTGAAAAGTATAAAATAGAGTAGACTCACCGATCATTGCAAACAAATCAGAGTGGTAGACAGATCCGTTGAGGCGTTTACTTTGGTGTAGGTTTGGTCGGTAGAGGACCCAAGAGATGGCCAAACCATAGTACCCTCCGAAAGCATGAATGACCATGGAGCCACCAGCATCTCGGCACTGTGGAGATATTAAAATTTCACTGTCATAGATGGATATACAAAGCAGCAGCAGCACAAGATAGAAAATGCAATGTTTGAAGAAAATCCTAAACTCCTTGGGCATCGTATTGTTCCATGTAGGATTGATTTTCTTGGTGAGACTCACATGAAGGAGGTCTAGGATGATGAATTCCTCCACAGCAAACAGCGTGATGCCAAACAGGGTGACCACAAGCAGCTGGACAGGGCTTACTTTTCCCAGGAGGGCACCGTAAGCGATCAGAGAGCCGGCACAGCAGAAGTCTGCGTTGATCAGACTGTGGGCGACACGCAAAAAGGACAAGAACAAGGTCAGAATGAGTGGAAACTTTAACAACCAAGCAGGAATGAGTGAAGCATGAAATCACTGTGAGGAGTCAAAGCAAGGTTGGATTACCAACCGGTCAAAGCAGGCATTTTCCACGAGGCCCCAGACCCCCAAAAGTCATGTCAATTGGTTTTGATAATTTGTTAGGGTATTTGCACCACTAAACAACAATATCAACTTTTATCTAAGGAAGTGGTCTTGTATTATTGAGGGGCCCTTAAGATCTGTTGCAGTTTATATAGTGTTGACATGGTGCATATTCCTACATAAATGTGTGCTTACTCAGAGACCTTAGGGTATTGGGGTAGTGTTATACAATGCAGAAAAATGTGGTAGGTATGAGTTAGTCAACGAGGCGCCAAAGGCCACTAGAAACACAAATTTATCATATAAGTTGACAAACATGCTTTCAGTAGACAAACTTGAATGGCTAGATGTTAAATATATTTTACAGCATGACTTCTCACGTTGCTATGAATAGAATGCCTGCTGCCTTTAACATCCAGGATCAGACAGAGTGACAGGTGTGACAAAAGAATCCAGACCCCTCTCCTCTCTGTCTTTGAAGATACTGACTTTCTTAGAAGTTATATAAGGCATGTGTTATGTAACCATGTGCACTCCCACTTGTTGCTTTCCATGAACGGCAATGTATAAAAAACTGTTTGCTTGCAGTGAAGAGACTTACCTCTCCACTCCAATGGAGATTTTTCCTGTAGTGAGGTCGAGGGAGTGGAACCAGCCTTGCATGAGAAGAGCCCACTGCAGACCAAAGGCGGCAATCAGGAAGTTGAAGCCCACTCCACCGAAGCTGTAGCGTTTCAGGAAGGTCATGAGGAAACCAAATCCAACAAAGATCATGACGTGGACATCTTGGAAGCCTGGAGTGAGGGCCATATACACTTATTGTCATTGAGGGTTGAGGTGTAACGGTGTGCAGTGAGTTACATTTGCGGAATAATAAACAAAGAGCAACAGTAATAAAAAAATAAATAAATAAAAATAAATAATAAATAATAAATAAATAATAAAATAATAATAAAAAAACATCTCAGGCTTCAACAAAAATCTCTTAGCACTTTGTCGCTTGCACTCTCACTTTCTACTTCACATTAATCAATTAAGGGTCATTTAAATGCTGAATTAAAGTTTCTTATTAATTATAAATTTTCTCCTTATGCTTGCATGTTAAGGTTTTATCACTTTGAAAGCTCAAACTGGTTTTAAGATATTATTGCAGATATCAAATAAAATCAAAAATCAAAAAAAAAAAAAAAGCAAATATCAAGATGCTTTTACCAAATACCTCAATATCGATATTGCAACAATCCTATAGGGATGACTATTGGTGCTTTCACAAAATATTTACACAATGAGATTTTTGATAAATAATTATCAGTAATGTGGATATAATGACTAAGTGGGTAAAGGAAAATAATAGAACAGCTAGAACAGTCTGATAAATTCAAAAAATTACATCACTTTAATGTAATGCAGCCTTTAAAATCAGGAAAAGACAACACTTATGCCATATCACAATATTACGATATCCAAAATCGAACACAATATATAGTCTCATATCAATATATATATAGATATCTTAATATCGATATCTTGATATCTTAATACTGCATACAAGTGCAGTACAACTGCTTACAGCTTTTGAAATTAAGTATCTTAACATTTGCCTTTGCACAATCACAATCTAACTTCTAATTGGAAAACAACTTCCCTATATCATAATGCATGCTTTTACAGCCTTTGACGTTTCAATGAAGTACTGTAATCAGAAACCAAAGACAGAAACAGGATGGTGAAAGTGGGGTTAAACAGACACAATCTGGTCACTAAGGTCTCACTAAGAAAGTACATAAATATGAGTGTTTCTCCAACACAGACTGGTCATCAATAATTCCTCAAACACAGAGAATTAAAAACAAAACAATTTAAAAAAAAAAACAGTGAGCTTCCTTTTATGCTGTCTATGTAACTTACTGGGATATCTGAAGTAGAAGTCATTTTCAATGTCGCTGGTGATGTTGTGACTCTTCCTGTGCTCTGCCCAATGTGCGTCTGACTCCTCATCATACCGGATGAAAACTCCAAACAGGATAATCATAGCAATCTGCCACACAAAGCAGACAGCTGGCAGACTAACACGCACATTGGTGTTCTTCTGCGGGCCGAAAAAATTAGCTGCGGTCTCACAACAGTTCCCCATGGCAATGACTCTCTGCTAATGATGCTCGGATCACTTCTCAGCCAACTGTGCTTTGCTGTGGCTTGCAGCAACATCTCAGCAGGTTTATATGGGCCTTTGGAGGGGTGTGCCCCACTTACTCACTCACACACAAGGGGTGGACACATCTTACCTGTTATCAGGTAAACCACTCCTTACCTGCTGTTCCTTTTTTTTTACAACCAAACCAAGCCATGGTTGGCAACATATTCATCCTAGAACAGATATCATTGCAGTAATCAAGTAATCACTATAAATGTGTGATGGAAACAACACAGTACAGAAAGTCGATGCTTTGGGAACTAACTCGATATGTCATCATTTTATGATGTGGCAAGTCTTGCCATTATTCTAATATGTTCACATCTATCAACACAATCCAAAAAAATCTGTAAATATCAGACCTTGGTGTGAAGGTAAAGATATTCAGCCACAACTATAACTGCAATAATAATTTGCTATGACTATTCACTCAGTCCTGTGTTTTAAATGATTTTTGAGTTTCAGCTATGTGCTCTGTGACAGCATGAGACAGGTCTTGGGTGAACACACCTGTCTATCAGACTCATAAATCACCAGAGTTGCACAATAATTTGAGATGTGCATTGGTTAGAAGAAACAGCAGGAATGAGCTCAAACTGGGAATTGAGTCTTTATCTGAGGTTGCAACAGCAACATATATTTTGATTCTTTACCTCAATGTACTTTTTATTGTGGCCTTTTACACAGGGCCTGTTCACTGAGCATCAATGGACTTTTTCATAACGCTCTGCCACACATCTCCATATCAGAATCAGCAGTGCAACTACAGTTTATACTGCTGCTGAGTCACTCCACTGGAGCAACTAAGTGTGCATTGGTAATTCAGTTGTACCCACATGTTCCCTTTATAATGTCATGATTTTTGGGTCTCTCATGTTTTAGTCCACCTATTGCTGGTTGAGGTCAGAGGCATGATATCAGTCAGTGAAGTCTCGCAGTGTGCAGAAAAAAAATGTCCGCATGATCTAACATGAATGAGTGCTCAGTGGGAATAAAATGTGTGAGATGTCACCTGTGACAAACAGTTGATTATCAGTTCTTCAACAGTGTTCAATGAGCAAAGTCATGGCTGTCCAATCGGTGCTTCATATGCCCATATACCCACCTCCTACAAAACATGTGCACTTTGTGTTCTGTTTGTTTTTTCCAATCTAGATCATAATCTAAGAGAAGAGATTCCAGTTTAAGGATTCATCATATGTCAGGGTACAACTGTATCTCTGTGACACAACATGTGAACATTCCAGATGTTATCTGTTTTCCTTCTTCGACACATTCACCTTCCTCAACTTATTATGTAACACATTATGTATCACTGACGAGATTCACGTCTTTGATAATATTAAAGGGTGTGCTCAAGAGTTAAACTATGATTTACAGTACCAAAACTCAACTTTAGTAGATACAGTAGATAATGTGTCACATGTAATGTATCACTGGGCTCTGTGAGTCTTTAAATCCACACACAACAACCTGAACAAGCAGGTTTGACAGACAAAGTCTTAACATGGACTCTAATTTTTGCTCTTGTCACTTTCATATATTTCATACACTTAATTTCTTTGTCCATAGCACAGTCCATATTTCCTTTGTACAGTCAATATTTCATTTCAAGTTTTATATCCCATTTTGCAACAAATATATTTCTATTCTGTAAATAGATTTTATACTGTAAATTTAGTTTTGACATTTTTTTGTTTACCTCCTTATTTATTAATTTTATTCTTTATTGTTCTATGTTGCGTTTGTGGGAGCAAACACCAACACATGTTATTTGCATGCTTGCATATTTAGCTAATAAAATAGATTTGATTCTGAATAAGATTCTTATTATACAAAACAGACTGAAAAAGGACTGAGCCAGGGCGGTTTTCTTTACATGGATCCATAGAAGTTCCGGTCCGTGCAGTCAAAGCAGACCTGTAGTTCCAGCTTTGCCTCGCTGGTCCATCTCCTCACAGTCCTGACCACAGGTTTTATTTTAGTTTCTGCCTGTAAGTCGGGGGAAAGAGTGATCAGACCAGAACTGTATGGGAACAGAACAACGGTTGTCCATTACATAGTACAGCAGTGGTCCAGTGTGTTTGTATCCCTGGAGGGACAATGTGCTGTCCATATTTTGGCACTGTGGCTGAGGTTTGCTTTGTTCAAATCCCCAAGAAAAGAGGAGTAGCTCACACTGAGAAGGGGGTCTAAGTGTTAATGCTAATGGGGTTGTAATTGGAGGTCTACTGATTAATCACTTCAGTCGATTTATTGGTGCTGATAGGACATTTTACAAACTATGGGAATCAGTAGAACTTGGCTCTGATAGTGGCCGATGGCTGTGCAGTATCCACGGGTCACACAGGGAAGTACATCAGCGTGTTGCATGGAGGCTCCATACACAAAGTCAAGGTAATCAGGTTTTTCCTACCATTATAAGACTCAGGCGCAGTGCCTAAGTGCTTTTTCACAGTGCCTAAGCTGAATGAAAAGAAAAAAACTATCCTGAGAGTCTCTGCCACATTTTGCTGTCATTTATGGTCGGCCTGCTTCTTTGTCCTCTCTTGTGTCTCTCTCTCACACACACACACACACACACACACACACACACACACACACACACACACACACCAACCAGGACCTCAGTAATGACATTTTGCCTCATTAGAACCAGGCTTTGGTCCCCATGAGGACTACTAGTCTCACTGGTCCTGACAAGGTCTGTGTTTATACCGGGAAATGTCCCCATGCGGTACCAAAAGCATGCAAAAGATAAAGTTTTACTCCAGTTGACGACAACTACGCCTGTTACTGTAAGTGTAATAAAACCTTTATCAAGGTGTTCAACATGCATAAACGTTTAGAAAGGCGATATGTCCACCTGCTCTGTCCGCAGTCTCCTGGTATGTTTTACACAACCACAGCTGGCTGGTTAAGCTAATAGCCAATTGAACAAGCTAAAATGAAAGCTGTCTGTATGAAGTCTAACTGTTTATCTCCCCCCTCCACCAGCAATACCTACAGCAGAGGGAGGAGAACGGAGGACAGGATGAAGGACTGATACTGACTGATATCTGTGTTCCTCATGCTTTCTAAACTTAACTCAGTATTTTCATGTCAGGAACATTATTTATTTTACTGATATTTTATATTTGTTTCCAGTGAGATATTATTGAGTTAATATAGTGACTTTGCTGTTGTAAACATTACTGGTGTCGCTGCTCTAGAAACAATATTTAGTTATATTTAAAATATAAATCAATTCTAATCCTGTTCTTAAAAATAATAATAATTCTAAAAAAAACAATTCTTTGGTAATGAAAAAGACTATTGATGAAGAACCAAGCTGACAAGAATACTATTGATAAGATAAATATAAAATCCTAACATACCCATCCGTACAACTGGTAACTGGCTTTGTGCTGTTCTATCATTATTACATCGGCCTTTGATTTTTTTTTTTTTCGCAAGCTTTTAGTTAGATTTAAAGTATGTGATTAATGGGTAAAACATTCCTTTTAGAATCAGTATTATTATTGTTATTCATCTTTAAAAATGTTAATAATACCTTCTTATCCTACTCTCTTTATTGTAATACTTTCTTACCTTCTCATTTTATATGTTATCTTATATGTTTCATATATTTAATGTTAATGTAATGTTTTTGTCATGCATTATCTTCATCTATTTTTTTGCATTTGTTTTTAAGCACATTGAATTTACATCTGTTGTATGAAATGTGCTACATAAATAAACTTGACTTGACTTGATCTGTAGTTGTGATGTGTCACTAAAATGGACTGTACTTGTATAGCACCTTTCTTCCAACCACTCAAAGCGCTTTTACAGTACAAATCACATTCACCCATTCATACACTGAATTGGTACAGGGGCTACCATGCAAGGTCCCAACCTGCCCATCAGAGGAAACTAACCATTCATCCATTCATACACTGATGGCACAGCCATCAGGCGCAATTTGGAGTTAAGTATCTTGCCCAGGAACACATCGGCATGTGGACTGGGGGAGCCAGGAATCGAACCGCCGATCTTCTGATCCGCTCTACCTCCTGAGCCACAGCCACCCCCTAAGCAGGCATTAAGATCTAAAACAGCCCTGCCTTAAAACAACAATAGTTATAGTATAACATTTGGTTTAGTAGACCTAAAATGAGTCTACAGGGTAAGTTAAAACATTTGTGGAAAATCTTTGTCATGCATTTATGACAGACTGAATGATGAACTTGTGTTTTCAGGATAACATGAGCCACTGGTCATATCATAACGCTGTAAGGCCCCCCAAAAAAACCCTGAGTGCACTGAACTGAGGGTGCATTTATTGAATGAGATGAATAAAAATGCAAAGATGATTTTTTAAGAAGCACGTATCATTTATACTATCAAAAGTTACATACTTATTTCATACTTTATAATAATTCTGCTCCGCAGTATGATCCATGTAGTTGTAAAGCAGTTTACTTTTCCTGTTTTTCTTCCAAACATATCATAAAACAGTCACTGACAAATTATTCTGCAGTGAAATCATGAAAGACTCCTAGTTCATCATTTAACTTCTCTATCAGCTACAGCACGAAATGTTCAACAGTTGAAAGATTATATGACAGAAGGAATCAGCTTTGCCCTTCTCACATAATGGCAACCATGTAAAAAACCTTTGATACTGTAAGCTAAGCTCTCAAACTGACAGCAGGGTGGCACAGAGAGGAGGAAGAATGTTGTTAAATTACAAGGCCATATTTAAAGAACTGTCACAGAGAATCCACCTTGATGAAATACCCCTGAGAAAAAAGGAACTTCTGCCTTTGGGGGATATTTTAATAAAGAGTCTTACAAATTGCTTACAATGCTGCAGAGTATAGTGCTGGGAATGATTGTGATGTTTGCTTGTTTCAAAAAAGGTAGGTCTTCATACAAAATGAAATTTAATTAAAATGAAGCGTCAATCAATTAGTTTAATTCATGTGAAAATGATATGTCATTTTAATATTTATTTCAGGCCTGGAGCGGTTCTCATGTGACAGGAGGGACAGTGTGGAGGTTTCAGATGTTATCGGTTGAAGGCATCTCAGCTATGTTCTCTGTCACATGGTGTGGTATGCTCTGCCATGGCTGCAGAGATCTCTGGAACGATGCCGCTGGAGATATTATGAGCTCCTGTCAAGCTGCAGGTAAGTGTGACATAGATCAGTGAAATGCAGCTATTCAAACAACAAAGCATTTCAGCTTTCTTTCCTTTACTTCTGCATTGTCTTTACTGTAACAGTGGGCCCCCCGTCAGACCTGCCAAATGACATCACTTACAAATATGGAAACCACAAGACTTTTAAAAAAGGATTTAAAAAAAAAGAAGACAAACGAGGCACATTTAAAAGCACAACTCAAACATTGATTCATAGCCTCAATTTGAACTGTGCAAAAGTCTGTGTGCATATTACACACATATTATCTGCACAGTTTGAGTCACCTTGTCACAAATTTTAACACACGCAGCTGTTGACCGCTTTTGTCTGTGTCTGCTTGGAATCCATCCAGTTTTAAAGCATAAAAAGTGAAAAGGAATCAGATAATTGCTCCTTCTCACATGACTGAAAGCCTGTTTTCATTTGGTTAATGATGCATCTCAGTATTCATCTCAGTTACAAAGCCATCCTCTACCTTGAATGAAACCTTTTCAGCACAGCTTATAAAATAATGTTTTTTGTTAAGATACTTTGTTTACGGAAATAAAATGTCATTCAAGCGTTTTGCACTGTGATTTCATCAGATTCGTCTGAAGCAGCCCAAGGAGTGTCACTAACCAGAGAAGAATTTCCTAGAGCTCGACAGGTACATAATAGCACACACAGCCAGATACCAGAGAGATATGGGAGCGTCAGGCAGACGGCAGTTTCTTGGTGACAGAAAACTACTGTACATTACTGAAGATGACACTCAGATAACCTTCATAAACAGTGTTTTGATCAGCGGAGGACACACAAGTTTTACTTTGTCAAACAGCATCTTTGTCTCTCACATGGTCCATCATGTGACTCTGAGTTGAAGCACATGCAAATTGTTCTCAAGGTGTCACACATGCTCATGTGCTTTGGTCAGCCATGCAGGTGACTCTGAGCAACAATGTACATACATACCTTCATATTCTTTTTTTTCATGAGCAAACTTAATATGAGTATGTTTTACAAATAACAATTATATTTCAGTGTGTTTGTGAAATCAATGCTTTGATGTGTATCTGAATTTTGGAAAATTAAATTTATGTTGCTTCCTTGGAATTAATTTTTATCAAAATTTTGACAAAACTTGCAAAACGCTCGTTATTATTTCAAACTTTAACAACTTCACTGGTTGACATGAGTTCAAACTTACAAACAGTATTCAACCTTTTATACTCATGATTTTATTAATGCACATACAAAAAATTCATTTATCTGGTGGCATATGTTTTGGCCATAATTGTTTTGTTATATACATTCTTTTCAATTTGGTCGAGCCCTTCACTGAAACCATATGATGTTTATATTAAGTAAAATATTCAAAACCATTTATGTGGCTGCATCCTTCCATCAAATGGAAATATTCTACATGTCTTGTGTAATGCAAATATGACTTATCAACTTATAATTGTGTTTTTAAATGTATACATTGATTGATTGATAATTGACACATTAAAGAAAGCAATTATTATGCCTGTGGAACACCACAACCTTTTTTCCTCCTGAACCACGCTGCACATACAGTATATGAACAAAAATAATGTGTGCACATGACGGCACAAGGTGAGCCACTTATTTTTTCAAATACTACACCAACACATTTTTGTGACGACATATCAAATAGTGTAGTATTTATAACTGAGGCAGGTTATTTCTTAACATTATTTTTGTTTTGTGAATGCACACTGTACACTGAATAAGCTGACACTAACCAGGGCCTCTTTGTGACCAATATTGTGATTTCAAGTAACTTGACAGGAAACACCACTCCCTCTAAGTTTAAATAAAATGCACCGCAGGTAGAATGAAAAAGTGGGTCAGTATCCAGGGTGAGGCCTAAGTTGAATATTACACAGAGATGAATTACTTTCCTAATGAACCCATTAATTCCTCAAATCGTCAAATAGCACAGGGACCAGATGAATTTAAGAAGTAGAAGATCCCCGTGGGGAAACTGATCCTCTGCATTTAAGAGTATTAACCCTAACATACATGCACCTGAGGGAAACCCATGCAAACACTGGGAGAACATGCAAACTCCACACAGACAGGACCTGGGACAGCCAGGGTTCAAACCCAGGACATTCTTGCTGTGAGGCAACAGTGCCAACCACTGAGCCACTGTGCTTAAGCATTTTGAGTAGAGAGAGGAATCTGCTCTTGATGTAATGTTGCAGACGTAGTTTTTGTTTCCTTGGAGCTAAATAAAGATAAATACAGGCCTCAAGATCATGGGACACTCAGGTGACAACTAAATGTCACAAAACATGCTCGACCGGTGAGGTGGTTTCAATTATAAAATGGTTGAGCAATTGAGAAACTTAAAAAAAAATTAATCACTCATGACAGTCATACCTTCTGCCAGGTTGGTGATGACTGACAACTGCCACACCTTCTTCACTGCAGCTGTTTCTCATCATAATCAAAAAGCAAAGTCCACATTAAAACTTTTCTGCTTGAGTGTAACATTAATTTGACATATCCCACTTCGATATGTCATTTTTGAATAAAAAAAAACTTTCACTCTCACTCTGACTGACACTGATACATTCAACTTCCAAGAAAAACATCAAATAGGTCCATAGATCAGTCCATTTAACAGTTGTCAGTGTCCTAGTCTTATTGTTTTTATTTTTTGTAATTCTAAAGAATTTACAATTTACAATTTACAATTTTCATTTATCAGACGCTTTTATCCAAAGTGACATACATCTGAGAGCTGATGCAGCACAAGCAGGGATCTAGTCAGGAGAGAACAACACAAGTAAGTGCCATAAAGCTAAGTTTGAGTCTGAAAGGTTCTAGATGCCAACAGGCAGTGCACCGAGGCAATGCATACAGTACATAGACCCAGATTTTTTTCACGAAATAGCTGAGTCTTAGTCTTTTCTTAAAGATTGAGAGGGACTCTGCAGATCGAACAGAGTTTGGTAACTCGTTCCACCACCGGGAACTACAGAAGAGAAGAGTCTGGCTAGCGACTTAGGGCCCTGTTGTGGTGGTGGTACCAGGCACCTTTCATTGGCACAGCATAGGAGTGGAAGGGAGTGTAGACCTGAATGAGGGAGTTCCGATAGGAAGGAGCTGTTTTAGTTGCTGTTTTACAAGTGAATGTCAGGGTTTTGAATTTAATGCAAGCAGCAAATGGGAGCCAGTGGAGGGATATCAACAGTGGGGTGACGTGCTGTTTTGGGCTGGTTGAAGACCAACCGTACAGCTGCGTTCTGAATTATCTGCAGAGGTTTGAACGTACATGCGGCGAGGCCTGCCAGTAAGGAGCTGAGAAACCTTTGTTAAGTAAGCTTTAATACAACGGTTGTGCAACACAAAGTGTGCACAGCAGCTTTTCATGGAGAATTTCATGTTTTCATTCTCTGCGGGATTAATCTCAAATTGGTGTAGCCATGAAATCTTCAGCAGATAAATAATGTCTTATCACTGACAATATGAAAAGGATTATCCATGCTAATGATACTGAGCCATATGAAATAACGCCAGGTAATGCACATCATTTCAGGAATAATTATAATAATCCCTAGTACAACACCGAGCCAAGAATTTTCAGGGCCAGACAGCAGCGTCTGCAGCAGTGTTTGCACAGAGCAGACATGCACCAAAACAAAGTAACCTCTCCGTGACATTACACACCCACACTGCCATCATGTCAATGTCACTCAGCAATGTCACCTGCCTTGTCTCAACAAAAGCCTGTGGCTCCAAGTGACGTGCATGTGATTTAATGTATTACTGTTCTCCTGTCATGGTCATAAAAAGGACTTAGTATGACTTTCTCAAAGTCTTTTATTTTTTATTTCGAATTAGTCACCTTCACTTTTCATTTTGGCAAGATTTCTGCAGTACAGCTGTTGTAGTCAGCATGTTTTCATCACTGTTTTCATCCAGCATTGGAAAAAAGTCTGGCAACGCAAGTAACCCTCTCACTCACTTGCGGCCACGTTAGCAAATCCACTTTATCTGCATCTCAGACTACGCCCACACTAAACCTGCAAAATCTGAAGACACAGCTCACATGTGAAAACTATCCACAGAGGAGTTTTCAAGTCAGAATGGTAAAGATCTCCACTCACGCTGAAACACCTGAACAACAGGCAAACAGCTAAATCTCTTCTTCCTCCTCCTCTTTTGGTTGGCAATAACAAAACTAAAACTAAAGTTTGCAGATTCAGATTTTACACCCAAAAGATATGAAACAAATAAAATATGATGCAATTTTGTAGCGTAAAAAGTACTTAAAATGAGTTCCACCTTGAACAGACTTTAAGTGAATTAAAGTCGGTGAGCTCATAATACTTCTGCACCTTTAAGTAAAATTTTGAATGCTGCACTTTTACTTATAAAAAGTGTATTTTTACAGTGTTGTTTTAAAAATTTTGAGTCTTCCTTCTACCACTATCAATTTCAACATTCTCAATTGGAGAAATGCTGAAAACAAGGCACAATGGAGGCCCCACACCTGGATTTACCTGGGGTCCCAAAATCACTAAGTCTGCAACCGTTAACATCTATTGAATGTTAACACACTAATGGGTAGCATGTAGCATTTCAGTATGATATCATGTTTAAGTAGCTTGCTGACATTCCCTCATGTTAGCGCCACAGGTTAGTGCTAACATTCAACCATGTTAGCTGCGTAGCTTGTATACAGTAAGAATGATGACATTTAAAAATTTGCATTCCCAAAGCACACCTGAGGCTGACGATAATTTGGACTTTTCAGAAATTCATCCAATAGCTGTTGGGATATTCCACTTTATGGTTCACAGACGAGGCCCGTCATGCTATTGGCTCAAAATACAAAGGAAGCATGTTTACAGCAAGGAGTGTTTCCAGTTCAGGCCCCGTGTGATGTGTATTTTGTGAACTGAGCGGTGAAATGCAAGAAGTCTGTTAAAGAAATCAGAATTAACTGAAACTCTGTTTGTTTAAAGACTCTGTGGTGTTTGTGCAGCCTGAATATGCTCAACCTCCACTGCTGAGGACTACAGACTTACAAGATATATTTAAACCATGTGTCAAAGAATATGTCACAATTTTTACTTGGATTGAAGTTTTGTGTGTTTATACATTTCATATTTAGAGTAATCCACCAAAATAACTGGCATGTACAGTCCAATTTCAGACTGTTTTGTATTTATAGGTTTAGGTATAATTGTTTCTTCAACCAGAAAAGCAATAAATGTAAATTCAGCCTTTATATGCAACAGCTTAAATCAACTATTGCACCAAAACATGTAACTGTTTCAGTTTAGGCTCCTACAGTACTCTGTACAAACAACTGAAATGATGTCTGTGATTGTCCCTACTGACATTTAAGATACACTTATGCTAATTTTAACTTATATTCGTTTTATGATTTATTTCCAGCTTTTAACGTGGTAATATTCCTCCAGCACAGGGGATACAGATACAAAGCAGCTCCATCTCAAAAAAAAGGTGTAAACAATTTGTCTTCAATTATCTCTGAGTCAGAAATTTTCTTTGTTTGGGAGGACTTTTATTCTTTGCTGAATGTGGGCTAGTTGTCACAGGAGGGATGTAAGTCCCTTCCTTTGATGCCACAAAATTATAAAAAGTACCAGCCTTTTTGCCTCCTTTTTACACAGGATGTTAACTTAAAAAGTGCTATACCTCAGCCAATAAAAACATGTGTTTCTGCTTGGCAGGTGTCCATTAAATTCATGTAATAGGACACCTCATTGAAACCGTGGACTGAAATAGAAGCAACAGGGTTTAACTGATGATATATTTTAACATATTTATTTTCCCTGTGGTCATCATACAGTGCGATAATACACTATACCACCATCTTACCATTATATATCTTTCTTAGTGTTTCTTAATGTACCACACAGCCGAGTTGCTATGCAACAGCTCACTATTGTTTGTGTTAGAAATATTTGTCCTTGTTGCACAACATGACTTTAGTTCAAGCGAACTAAATGCTTTCTGTTGTAAGATATTATCTGTGAAATAAATGCTACGCTAACTAGCTAACATAAATAGTTAATAGGTAGATAGGCCTAGCGGGGGCCTCTGACCCTGTGCCCCTGTCTGATCCCCCAGTCAAAATGCTCTAAACATGTGTAATGTAATATTAACTTCAGTCCAGGGCTATTAAACTATATGTCATGTTGTGTTGTCAATATCAAAGTTTCTCCTATAATGTATATATATATAATATATAATTCTCCTTCAACATAATATCAAACTACTTTTACAGTAACATTAGCTATTAAGTTTTCTGGTCACTTGGGGGCATCAGAAACAAGCAGTAAACACATCAGTGACTTTGTGGCAAACTTGTCAGCAAACAGTTGCCTGTTTACACATCCAGCTGGTTACGGAGCAACATTAGCATCCATTTGGAGTCAAGTCTGTGTCCACCTGATCCAATATTCACTCACCATTTATCTCTGTTTTGCTCTCCACCAGCTTCTGAGGGAAATATCTGTCTTTAGCTTCTCAGTACTCCACTATGTTCACCAGCTTCTCATTAATGTTGTCTGTCTGCTGTTTGATGCCAGACAGGGAGTGCACAGTGGTTTTTTATAAGCTGTTTGCTATGTCTGGAAACGACACCAATGTGAGCGGTGAGACTTGACTAAAATGGTAAATTTGAGGTCCAGAAAACCAAAATAATGAGCTAAAAGATGTTGAAACACTATGTAGAACTAATGGGAACTGTAGAATTTGGTGATAATTTTGTGTGGGTTTGTCATGATAAGGGACACCTTTCACTTACAAATAGTCATGTCATGAAAATACTTATTATAGCTGCTTTAAGGTAACATTCTGTGCATAATGAGTTGACAGACAGCTCTAATAGACTTGTTCTTTCATTTTAGATATTTTCATTCCTTCTTGGAAAACTTGCTTGACTTGCAGACCTTGCTAACTCAAACCTTGTTTTCCTAATGTGTCATCAGCCTCAACATTCCTCGTGAGGATTTTTTTTTTCATTTTTAATGTTTATTTGTTAGGGACAGAAAGAGTATTCATAGACAATTACACAGCAATTATCCAAAGCAATGTATCACAGCATTTATAGCTTCTGCTCATTTTCGATGCCCGTACCTAGAAGAGCCTTGTGTGATGTGGTGTCAGTTTAACACATCTCTGTGGCGTTTTTTTTGTTTGTTTTTTTGAGACAGACAACTCCAGTGTTATGTTTCACAGCTATGGTAATAACATACAGTACATTGTGACAGCACAAATTTGAGCTGTCTCAAAGAAGACAGATGTGGTGAGAACCGCCTTCTGTTCTTATGAGGAGGAGGAATGAAAAACAGACTGAAAGGTGGGTTGGAGGGGAAAAAACAAGAATGCTGACATCAGCTAGTTCACTGATATTTTAAAAGTCCACAAGACAACATTTCCAAGTCACTTACACAACAAAAAGGAGTCAAAAAATAACATTACATATGTTATTTTAATATTTTTTCTTTTGGAGATCTGTGTAAGAGTTCAGACTGGATTTTGCCATCAATTCGAAAAAAAAAAACACACAAACTAAAAACAATCAATCAGACAAAAAAAACACATGAACAATTCACATAAATATATTATGTAATTCTGTAGTAGATGGCACTAAGATCTGCCTGTAGTTTCTTGAAAGACGGTCTATTTCTGGGGTCGTACTGCCAGCAGCTGGTCATAAGTCTGGATATTTCCGACGGGCATCCATGTGGAGCAGGCATACGATATCCTGAAACACACCATGGACAGTCAAAACATACAGTATATTCACATAATCTTAACGCACTGTACACATTTTCTGATACATGTGAAATTTTTTAAAAAGGCCCCAGTGTCAGTCAGAGGCACAGTGAAGGAGCAGGAATTTTCCTCAGAGGCATCTGAACAACTTATCTCTGAGTTTTTACCTCTCTCCACTTCATCTCGTGTCTGCTGATTGGTCATGCTTGCGTAGGGCGTCATTCCCATGGAGAAGGTCTCCCACAATAGAACGCCAAAGCTCCACACGTCACTGTCAGTGGTATAACGACCTGAAAACACCAGCAGGGGGCAGCAATGACAAAGGCACAGACACAGGTCTCTTCTCAGATTTTAATTGACTAAAATTTCTGGGTGGATGCAGGCAGGCATAAAGGAGGGTTGTGGCTGCAGGAAAGAGGCAGTTGTGACATACCGTAGTTCAGGGCTTCAGGAGCCGTCCATTTGACAGGGATCTGTCTGAGGCCGCCCTCTGCAGAGTAGACACCGTCATCCTGCTGACGGGACATCCCAAAGTCACTGATCTTCACTACGTTATGCTCTGCAACCAGACAGTTTCTCGCTGCCAGGTCTCTTAAAAAAAGACAAGAGGACAGAAGGAGAAAGATGTAAGATGGATGTATACAGAGGCTATGTAAAATAGATACAAAAGAGACATAAAAACATCATGCACTGAATAAATAAAAACATGAACAGTGAGTGAACAGTCAGGAGAAAAAGGAGTGAGAGAACAGGTGTTCTTGTCATGTCTCCGGTGTTGCATGTAAGGCAGTTTGACATGCAGTGTTAAAGGCTGAGCAGCTACCAGCAGCCTGCTCTGATCTGTCCCCACCAGGCAAATCATACATGGCTCCTGCAATGAGTCAGATGTCACAACCTCATGTTTTTTTCCAGAGTACCGACAACCTCCCATGAAGCCTCAAAGTACCCCAATCATTCCCGTTCAACAACAGATCCCAGATTGTTAGAGTATTTTTGGATTGCAGCTTTTTCTCATTTTTCTTTCATTACATGCTTTGAAAGCAAGCTTTTTTCATTTTTGAAAGTTACTTACAAGACACCCATCTTTTGATCTCTATATCCAGTTCCCACCTCACTTTAAGATCCACCCCCTTGACAAATAACATATTTTGGTGATTTTTTAATTGAAAGGATGTAAACAGCCTCTCTAGGATATAGAAAAAAACATATATTTTCAGTGAACATTAATGCATAAATTGAACAAAATTCAAAAAAATAAAAACATCATTGTGGCACCCTACATAGTCAGTACTTAGTAACACCCCCTCTGGTAGATATCACAGCTTGCAAATGCTTTTTCAGCCAGTTAAAAGTCTTTCACTTCTTGTATTTGGGATTGTTTCCCATTCTTCCTCCCAAAAGGCTTCTAGTTCTGCAATATTCTTGGGCTGTCTTGCATGCACAATTCTTTTAAGATCTACCCACAGATTTTCAATTATGTTTAAGTCAGGGGACTGTGAGAGCCATTCCAAAACCTTCAGTTTGTGTCTCTTGAGGTAGTCCATGGTGGATTTCGAGGTATGTTTAGGATCATTATCCTACTGTAGAAGACTTCCTCCTTTCAGCTTCAGGTTTTTTTTACATACAGTTGGATGTTTGCTTCCAGAATTTGCTGATACTTAGTGGAATCCATTCTTCCCTCCACCCGCACAATGTTTCCTGTGCCACTGGCTGCAACACAACCCCAAAGCATGATGGATCCACCCCCATGCTTAACAGTTGTCAAGGTGTTCTTTTCATCAAATGCTTTTTTCCTCCAAACATACATTTGCTGATTGTAGCTAAAGAGTCCTATTTTAACTTCATCAGTCCACAGCACGTATTTCCATCAGGCTTCTGTAGATGTTCCATTGAATACTTTTGACATTGGATTTTATGATGAGGACGCAGGTAAGGTTTTCTTCTACTGACTCTCCCATGAAGGTCTCGTTTTTGCAAGCATTGCTGCACAGTGGAACGGTGCACCACCACTCCTGAGTCTGCCAAATCTTCCTGCAGGTTTTTTGCAGTCAAATGGGGGTTTAGATTTGCCCTTCAGAACAGCATACGAGCACTTTTCTCTGAGAGTTTTCTTTGTCTTCCAGATCTCATCTTGACCTCTACAGTTGCCCTTAACTGCCATCTCTTAATTACATTTCACAGTGTGGAAACTGCAAGCTGACAGCACTATGCTATCTTATAGCCTCCCTTTGCAATGTGGGCATCAATAACTTTCATTTTCAGAGTCTTACACAGCTGCTTAGAGAAACCCATGGCTGCTTGCTGTTTGCACAAAGTTTGAGGAGTCAGAGTATTTGTAAAGCTTTGAAACTGGCACCAGCTGACAATTCCTAATGGCAATTGTTGACATGCCTCAGGCCTAATGAGCTGATTAAGGTCTGAGACTTTGTAAAGAGAATCTGAGACTTTGGAACTCTGAGGCAGGGATGGGAATCAAGAACCGGTTCCAGTTGAGAACCAGTTCCAAACTGTCTGATCCATTGGAATTGTATGCCTTCGAGCTTATCAATTCCTCTTATCAATGCCCAGGTATGTGATGTTAATGGAAAAAGGCAAAACTCAACTGCGAGGGCAGTGCAGCCTCCAGACTGTCTACAGTACACACATGCCAGAGTCATCTTTGGTTATCTTGTAATTTATCTTCAAGAAGGCAGCAGTTGCAAACATGTTTTGATTTAACAACTAAATAATTGCCTTTGGGAGTCATATATTGTGAACTTTCTATGCCGTCATCACAGAGGAGAGCAGCGGACTCCAGTAACAAACGAGATGAGACCAGATACACACTGCAGCATTAAACAACTTAAACCAACTCTGAGGTAAGAAAAAGACAATAGAATAGAAAATAAGAAGAGAATAACTCGGTGCTCAGTTTGTTTCACCTCAAAAACCCTGCGCCCGTTCAGTGTCTTGGACAACGACGGCATTCCCCAGAGCTAACGGTGCAGCAGAGAAGCTGCTCTCCACTGCTTGAGACATAACGTTAATAACACAGCGGAGCACTCGCCTCCCCCTCATTTTGTTATTTTCATACAGGCAGGGACCATAAGATGCCTTCAAATTAATTAAGTCATTAATTAATGTTTACGTTTTGGCTGCAGACCATTTATCTTATCTACCAGTTATGTTTCATATATTCATCAACATGCAAAGTCATTGATAAACAGTGGAGAGACACTGAAAACCTGTGTAGACCTACTTTTTTTACACACAGAAAATTGATCAGGAATCGATAAGCGAATCGATAAAGAATCGGACCGATAAGCAGAATCAATAAATAGCACTGGTATCGATAAAATCTTATCTATTCACATCCCTACTCTTAGGGTACCCAAACTTTTGTGCATGCCACAATGATGTTTTTATCTTTTTTATTTTTGTTCAATTTATGACAAAAAGTATCCATTCATTAATGTTTGCAGAAAATATTGTTTTTTCTCCATATCCTAGAAAGGCTGTTTACATGTTTTCAATTTAAAAATCACCAAAATATGTTATTTGTCAAGGAGCCCAAACTTTTGCATACAACTGTAGACCCACTTTTCCTCTTGGCTCATGAAAAACGCACAAAATGTATCTGGCAAAGTTTAGAGTTTTAAAACAAGTAAAAAATAGAGCACTTCACACCCCTTTTAGCATTGGCTAATTTTAGAATTTATTTTAAAATCATATTTCTAGACTGAATGGTTTAGCACCTCCTTACTTAATCGTCTGTCTTTCCTTCTGTACTAGCGATCACTGCCTGAGGTAATCGAGCACTGCAGCATTAAATCTATCAACAATTAGGACAAAGAAGTATAGAGAGGCAGCATTTTCTTGTTATTGATCAAAACTGTCCATAAATATCTGAAATGCAACTTCATCAATTCCTTCAGGAAACATCTTAAAACTCACCTTTTTAACTTTTCTTCCAAGTAGTCTGTTTGGTATTTAAACATTTGCAGCTTGGCTTATTTTATGGTTTTTACTTTCTACTCAGTTTTGTGTTTCTTTGCAACACTTTAATTAGTCTATTAGTTTAAATGTGTTTAATGTGTTTTTAATAGAATTTGAGGTAAAGCATTCTGAACTTAATTTTATGTATGAAAGTTGATATAGGACAAGGTGTCGATTGTATTTCCCTTTGCACTGTTGGTTCGAAAATAAATTAGCAATTAAAGAACAACTTGCAGGTTGTTTATGTATCATGAAAATTATCCTGTGAAAGGTTAATGTGTGATTTTATTAGTTTAAAGAGACATAAAGGCAGAAATTAAGATGGAAAAGTTAGCTTTTTTTTTTTTCCAACAACACGTCATATTATGTCACAGAAGGAAGTCGCTCTGCCCATCCCAGCTGTAGTACACTGTGTGGTAGTAAGTACTGATGAGTCTGAGCACTCATAAATATTATTTAATATTCACTGAATGTGATCTAAATATTTTTATTTCCACCAGCATCTACATCAGCCTTGATGGAGTCTCTGAGGGAGGACTACTCAACATCACCAAAGACTCTACAAGAGAGCAGCGCTGTTTCGCAGAGTCTTCAGTGTGAAACCCAGCACAGATGTTGTGCTTCTCAGTTTGCACTTTGACATTATTACAAGTCATATTAATTCTAAAATTCATACTAATATTTACCAAGAGGTTACATTTTCAGTTTCAGACTGACTTGATTGTTTATTTATTTATATTTGAAACCTGGTAAGAGATTTATATGAAATTTGGGGAAAAATTTAGATCATGAATAATAAGTAATAAGTAAGTAATAATAATAGTGAGGAGTAGGGTCATTTTCTCATAGGCTTCTATACAATCGGACTTCTTTTTGGAGCCAGTGGAGTCGCCTCCTGCTGGCCATTAGAGAGAATGCAGGTTTAAGGCACTTCCGCATTGGCTTCACTTTTCAGACCTGGAACTAACTGCTTGGTTATATCATGCAGTGCAAGATACTACGGATACAAGCTGATATTTGTACATTAGTTTCTGTTATGGGTAAGTATCAATACTCCGGCCGGTAGTAGATGACCAGTACTAATTTTGTTAAAGTCTGATACATGATAGAAAACTTAACAATGTCGTGATGTGAACGCAGTGTTAGATATCGTTAGCTAACATCCATTGATGTGTACGTGTATATTCGTATCTATAAGCTATAACGCCGGTCACTCACCAAGACACCTGGTCAGTCCTCCACTAGTTCTCCTCACACCACTACTCAATTTCTCTCCTCTGACAGATATTCCTTGTAAACCTGGTGTCTTAGACACTTTGCAGGCTCATAATTATAAGGCTGTGATCCATCATATGCATATGAATAAACATTTACAACCTCTTCAAAACTAGCCTTGAGATCCATTCATTTCTTACTGTTCAACTGGACCGCTCTTCCTTATGTTACATCACTTGCAGTTTATCTTTTTGAATTCTCTCACAAAAACAACTTCAGAAGTCACTGTAGTGTGTATATATATAAGTATATTTTTATGAAAATCTACTTCCTGCATCATTTTCCTACACATTAACTCTGAGGGGTCTCCAACCTGAAAATTGGTCAAGAGTAGATCATCTCAATGTGTATACATACATACATGAGACATGAGATGGTGGTTTTATAGCAGTTATTCAAATTTTTAGACATTTCTCGACACACCATGCAGGTGTTTTCCTATGTCTCTTAAACAAAAATCTGTAAAAGCCCTGAGCACTTGCACTGTAGCTCTCTGAACAGGCTTTTGGATTGTTTATTCAGTTGGAGTTACTCCATTTTTGAGGATATTATGACATTTAGCCCTTGTTCCTTTTATTTTTGAACACATGTTTAAATTACTTTGGACAAAAGTGTTAAAGAGCCAAATAAATGACATGAAATACACTCTCCTGAATTCAGGGTTATGCTGACTTTTATTAGTTTCTTCTTGTGTAATTGTGATTTTCAGTGACATAAATCAGAGGTATAAATAGTAGGTCAGCCAGTAGAGCATGTTTACAACTTCCTCTTCAAGGACACAACAGCTATCAACCTTGATTTTCCCATCAACCGGTAAACTGCTACATAAAAATGATAAGGGGAAGTGCTGTGTGGAAAGTGTAATCAACAGTTAGGTGAAGTAAATGGGAAGTGAATGTGCACCACTCTTGTTCTTATCGAAACTACATTATATTGTATGTGAAATAGAGCATATGTTTTGAAATAGCACTCATTCATTTTCAATGGAGTCATTGTTTGTATAACACACTGCTCGACAGAGCAGAAATCTCGACAAAGTACATTATCACATGCTCCTTTGTGCTTGCTTTGATTGTGTTGTTACATATTTCTTGTATGCCTTGCAAAGTGTACGTGTATATCTGACATTATATTGACAAATAAAACCACTAAGAGGGTGAAAATATGCTTTTAATATTACTTAAAGTAACTAAATTGTCCCCAGCAAGGGTGTTATACAAACATTGATTGGTTGACTGATTGACCAACCTGTGGATGCACTTCTTCCTCTCCAGGTATTCCATGCCAGCTGCTACATTTTCTGTCATTTTGACCAACATCTTAGATGTTAGACTCTGACCCTCATGCCGCAAGAAGGAGAGAAAATCACCACCTTATGAAATGTGTAGACACACACACACACACACACACACACATATATATATTGAGTGATGATGGAGGAACAAAGTGGGGAAGCAATAATGGTCCAATAAATCTTGGAGTTGTTGGGTAAACAAGCTGAGAGGTATAAACGTAGCGTCTAACAGCATCATATTTACCTTGAATGAGCTCCATGATGATGTAGATGGGCTGTTTCTGTGTGCACACACCTATCAGCTTCACAATGTTCGGATGGTCATACTGCTTCAGGATCCTGGACAGCACAGGAGAAGAGTACAAAGAAGTGTGTGTGCGCGTGTGTGTGCGTGCGTGCGTGTGCGTGTGTGTGCGTACTAACCTGGCTTCCATTAGGAACTTATTCTTGTGCTCAGGGGCCAGGCTCTCTTTGCAGGATTTTACAGCTACAGGAGTGTTATCAGAGCGTAAATGTCCACTGTACACCTCTCCAAAGTTACCCTGTGTAGTCAGCCAGCATATTCAGTCAGTCTTTTCTTATCTCATATCTAATCCAGTACAACTTAATTCATGACAGATCCACACTTGCACCTACAAAAGTTATTTTCATTAATGAACTGGCACCACATGTGCACAATTTTTCTAGAGATGGCACAGTCAGTCAGTCCAACATGTTTGTCCAGACTAAAATATTTCAGCAACTATTAGATTGAATGCCATGAAATTTTGTACAGACATTCATGGTTCCCAAAGGATGAACCCCAATAACTTTGGCGATCCCCTGACTTTTCCTCTAGCACCACCATGGTGGTTTTGAGTTAAATGTCTATTGAGTGGATTTTGGTACACACATTCAAGTCCCTGTCAGGATGGATTTCATGATCACTTTCACTCAAGCACCATCACCAGGTCTTTGGCTTATGTCAAAATACTGCACTTGCAAAACTAATTACATTCCCATCAGCCTCAGCTGGATTGTGTTCAATGCTACTCAACAAAAGTTAGCATGCTAACATGCTAACTAAGATGGTGAACATGGTAAACATTATCACTGTGTCCCAAAGATACTCCATACCAACTATATGTAGCCTACTCATCTTCATGGATGCTACATCGTTTTTTTTTTTTGTTAAATGTCCTGCCGCCATGAACCCTTCAGCCAGTCATTCTTTAGGCAGGTCTTCCTTGCCCAGTAACCAGACTTCCCATTAAGTTTTATGCAAATCTGTTCACAACATTTCAAGATATCTCACTGAGAGATGGACAAATAAAACACAATTAAACCCAACACAGACTCTGTTGGTGGGGGATATAAAAAGCAATGAATAAAAAATTTGTTTTTCTCTCTTGATTAAAATCAAACATTGGTAATCTTCCATATTTTAGTCAGCAGATGTGAAGCTTACCCACCCGTCCAATGAAGTGTCCCAAGATAATATCATCATGTTCCAGGACCCACTTGTCCTAATGGGGTTTAATGAACAGTGAGACACATAGCAGTGCTGTTTCATTAATAAACAGACAGTATGTTTATATTTAGAGCGTCTGAAGCTCAAGGATAACATTTACAGTGTTCACATACAGAGAAAAAGACAAATGAGCAGGCTTTCTGTGTATGTGTGTGTGTGTGTGTGTATGTGTGTGTGTGTTTGTTTGTGTGTGTGTGTGTGTGTGCTGCAGCAGACCGAATGATGCAGTACCTTCAGCACAGGATTTTTCAGTACTATATCAGACTTCTTGGTGATGTGTTGTCGTGAGGACAGGAGATGATGGATCAGCAGAGGGATACTGGGGAAGCCTTCCCCATCCAGACGGTACAGATTCTACTGACACACATGGGAAAGCATTCACAGGGGTGAACACACACACAAACACAAAGGAAGCAGACAAACTTCCTCATATAATAAAAAAACACATCCCTAAATAGCAGCATATCAATCAAATAACCTTAATTTAAACTGAATTGTTAAGACTTTTTAAATCGCTTAGACTTATATCTATTCTGTGTTCATTCTAAACATCTGAACTTATGTTTAACTTTTAGGCAATAACACATGATAGGAAATAGCACCTCATAAATACATGCTTCCATAACATCCTCTTATAGACATAAAAATGGGAAGGAAACAGCACATCAACAGTACACATATATCATATTATAGCACATATTAAAACCATATGATTTAAAACGCACACAGAACCACAGAGGGACTATATAAAATGTAAAATGTATTTCTACAACTTTTTCCATCTACAAATACTTTCTGTTCCATTGAGCAGATTTACTTACATCTGTACTCTGAATGAGGAAATGCTTGCAGGAGCCACCCCATTGCACAGAGAGCACATACCCCTGCTTTTCTTGACTCTTCCTCACTAAGAAGTCTCCGTCATTCTTCAGCAGCTGCTGGACCTCCGGCCTGGGAATGGCTCCATGGTACCAGTCCTGCTGCCCCAGAGGACGATCCACGTCATGCACCGGTGAGGAGAGCACCGGAAGCACCTGGAGGCAGGAAGACAGAGAAAGCAGAATCTTTAAAGCTGGCATGAATAATGAAACAATGGGAATGATAGAGGATGGATTTTAAGGTGATTCTGCGGAAATTATATGGAAATACTTCAAAGAAGAGTTTGTAATACTTTAAAGTCAGGCTGCACCACCCTTCATGCCTCCAGGGTACCGCACAGTCAGTTGTGCAAGTTGGAAAGGAGAAGTAGTTCACATTTTGCCAAAAAATCTGCAAATAATTTAGGCTTGAAGTCCAGCACATTATAGACATAAACATTTTATATGCTCAAGATTGTCTTTTACAGCATGTGCACAGTAATTTTTTTTCAATTTGGCAGATTAAAAACTGAAAGAATGACTGCACGAGGCCTTTTTCTGTTGAGAGTTTGTGTTCAGGACAGATGGGTCATGACTCTACATGTGCTATCATCTGTCAGCGATGATAAAACGATGAAATGTAAACAGGCTGCCTGAGAAGTAAACTTAGTTTTAGGTCAGGCAGAATTTCGAAGAGCAATAACTTGACCGACAAAGCTGACCTCAATAAGTCAAGATGTGCCTCCAGGAGCACAAGACCCCGAGGAAAGATTACATGCCCGAGTGAGAGGAGGATACACTTCCACCAGAACATGATGAATTGTTTGTTGTGTGGTAAGAGGTTTCAGCACACACAACAGGCACTCCAGTTAAAGTTAGGAGCAGGAAGGTAGAAGAGCGTCTTTCTTCTGGAACAAGTGTCCTTCCTGTTCAAACGTCCTTCAGCAACACACTGAGACAAAGATGTTGTTTCATGTTTACAGTGTGGTGCTTTAAATTTTAATATAATCACTTGTATTCTGTCTATCATTAGTTGGTGTATAATTATTGTGTCTCATTTGTAATTTAGTGTTTAACCTACCTCACATTTGGGTTTAAACAGGCCGCTCAGATTGTTTATGATCCCGTCCATGCGTAGTTTGGAAGGGGCCTGCATGTGGTCCTGAAAAGCAGAGTAATATATTTTATAACATATTATTCAGTAGGTCCTGTTACTAAGAGTTGTTTTGATTATATAAGGTAAAGTTGTTCATTAAAATAGCTGGTTTGCTACAGACATAACTGCAGTAAAAACTAATTTAGTAATTAAATATTCTGTATTTAAACTTAGAGAAATTAAAAACCCATTCTATAGGTTTATACTCAGTATAAACATTTTCTTCTTCACACCCAAAACCATTCCAATCATCTATGACCCAACTTGACATCTTTCTTCCTCATAACACAACTTTGATTCAGAGGTTACACAACACACAAACATTTTTTTTATCTGGCAGTGACAGAATCAGTATTCAGATCCTTTACATGAGTAAAACTAAAGTCCTGCATTGAATGTTTTATATAAGTGAAAGTACAGTTATTTATATGTATACAGTAGCTAAATGTATTTAAAGTATGAAAAGTAAATGTACTCATTATACAGCAGAACTGCTCTTGATAGCATTGTATTATTGTCATATGACTGTACTGTATTATTATTACTGATGGATTAACGTGCATTTTCACCGTAGCTGTTTTTAATGACTTTACAAACTTTACAAACACTAAAATGTGTGGAATAGAAGCATAAAGTAGTATAAAATAGAAATACTTAAGTAAAGTAAAAGTAATTTAAAATCAAAAGTGTACTCCAATGATTTAGTATTGCACTTTCATCAATTTAAAAACAAACTTTTTTTTTTTTAACTGAGTAGTACTCCTCGTGAAGAATGAATTAAACTTCAAGAGTAAAATTGGTGGAGTGCCCCTTTAAGTTTACCAGGGAGACTTCACTGAGAGCCAGGCTATCCTTTTTCAGCAGGACACACAGTCACACCTGGATGCTGCTCAGTACAAGCATCGTCTGAGTTGGAGGTTAATGCAGTTTTTAGATTGTGAGCTAGAAAGAGACAAGGATAGGGGAGAGTCTGAGAGACAGAACATACATTGCTTGTGTTGGATGAAAGTGAGACGCTATCTGTGTCCAGCTGCAGAGCAGAAGGAGGTTCTCTGGAGCCCAGCTTGTCTAGCTTCTCCTTCAGAAGCAACCTCTGAGCCTCCAGCTTGGCTCTCATGCCCTGAGACAGAATAACCTGCTGCCGACACTCCTCCAGCGCATGTCTCTTGCTGAACTGGTAGACCCTGGACACATCAGCAGAGAGAGCGGTATTACATCAGGGAAGGTTAATCAGAACTTTTTAGTGCAAACAACACAAGGGGCTGCACAAGTCAATAAAGAAATTCAATTAATTAGACAGTACACGACAACACAGACGCCAATAAAAAGCCTATCTGTTCAAAATGGGTTTTCAGATGTTCCCATTAACAATCGCAATCAATAGAAGGCTTCTTCTCTAGTGACAGATTAGTCAGCCCTGGTGCTGGATTTTGAGCATGTAAGACCAGTAAACCTCAAATGACTCAAGACATCTGTGAGTGAGGTGAAAAAAACTTCTGAGAAAAGCAGCAGGGGCTTGATTACAAGGTTCAGAAGAATGATGACGACCAGTGCATGTCCGGATTAACCTGTTAGAGGGCCCCAGAGCAAAGATTGGCTGTTGGACCCCTATTGGCCACCCATATCTCGCTCTATACACTGTGCAAACAGCAGGCAGTTTGTGGTAATTTGATTGGAGCTGAAATTATTAGTCAATTAACTGATCAGCTTCATCAGTGACCACTTTTCCAATGATCTCAGAGTGATGGAGCGTAGGAGCCAGAGAGGCAAGTTTGCTCACGTTTCCTCAGGTAAACCACAAGAGGTCACATTATTTACAAAACGTTTCTCAATAATGCTGACCAAAGGGCAGTTTAACCTCCTCTCCCCTCGCCACCACCATATGTGCTGCCCTTAAAAGTTGTCAACTTTTTGCAAATAAACACATTATTTCCAGCTGTCCTCCAGGAGCTTGTTAATGACTCCATCACTCCCATGGGACTTTAAACCTCTAACACCTTCAGACAGCCTCATCAACCAAGACAAATGAGGGGATAGAGCTCCATAACTCTGGTCCATACTGCTGTATTATAATTCATATAAGGCACTCACTGCCCCCTGAGACCACACTGGTTATTAGCTGTTGCCCAGCCAAGAGCAGACTGAACTCTCCCGAAGTGAAGGAGCAAACTTCAGTAATTTGTTTTCACAGCTACCAAAGGCTCTGTGCTTTCACTTCTTTAACCTCTGTATACAACATCAGAGAATCATTGATTTTGGCCAGTGTCTGTTGTCCGCTCACCTCTGGCCCTTCCTGACACCTTCCCTCTCTGCATCCAGCTCGAGCTCCAACTGCTCAACTGATGTCTGCTGGGAGCCAAGAGTCCGAGCCAGACCCAGTAGCTCCTCCTCTACCGTGGTCAGCCTGCGAGAAGCGGACAGAGAGAGAGGAAGTAATTGATGCAAAACACCCAGAGGAAATAAGAGGTAAAAAGAACAGGGGAGGGGTAAGAAAGACAAGGAGAAGGAAGTAGTTGAGACATTAAAAAGGAAATTGGTGTTTAGTCATATGGATGATACTGCATTGTTAGTTCTCACTTGTGCTGGATTGTCTCAAGTGTGAGGTCGTTTAGTTCAATATCTCGGGGATTTAGTCTCTCAGTGTCCTCCAGAAGACTACAATCAAATTCTGCACAGGCAGGAATCTCACTCACAGACCTACACACACACACACACACACACACACACACACACACACACACACACACAGTTCATACAGTTATCACTCTGGGTTTTCATGACTGAGTGGTTGACCTCTGAGGGGGAAAGGTTTGTCTCTGTCTACCTGTTCTGGTGGATGAAGCTCTCATACTCTTTGTGAGGATCGATGGCCGTTAGAGCAGAAGACATCTCTCTGTGGATGCGCACCACCTCATGATGGAGGAGAGTGGAAATATCGAAATACTCCTGCAGGATCTCCTTTCTGGTTCAGAGGTCAGGGAGTTAAGATGAAACGAGAATTAGACAGACGAGATACACAGACGCTGGACTCCTCAGTGACATTTTTAGCCAAAATCAAACCACATATACTGTGTTTTATTGCATGAAACTACTGAATAAAGACCTTTTTCATTGTTTTCCTTATTACTTCTATTTTTTTGGTTTGATTTTCTTGCCTTATATTTCTTGAAAGTTTTTGTAAATGTTTGTACAAGTTTTCTCGAGTACACAAACAAGGACAAGCTGTAAGAACAGCTGCTTCTCTCAATCACATGATCATTAACCTAACTTGTGATGAAAAAAATAAATACAGCAGAATGTTCACTGACATGCATGAACTATCTCAAGAAAATGTCAAGTCTCTGCAAGTTGATATTGTTCTAGTGTTAATTAATACAAATGGCTGCCCGGAAGTTAGAAAACACTTAGTGTAATTTGTGGGAAATGCTTGAAAAGTGGTAGCAATGGAGAGTTTAAAGATTTATAATTAATCTGCAAAACATATCATCACTAACTGTGGTATAATTTAGTAAAATATGCACTTAAGGTAAGTGAATAGATTGAAATCATGTTTGTCATTCACACACACACACACGCATGCATGTGCACAGACGTCACTACACTCTGCAGTATATTTGATCTTACAATATGAGCACCATCTCCTGCTGCAGAGTCTGCAGCGCGTTGAGCAGGGCAGGCTGGATCAGACTGTAGTGGTGCTGATGGTAAACTTGAGCTGCTCGTACAGACAGCACATACTCATTATGCAGCTCATGGAGTTTCAGGGAAGCCTTTATGTACCGCTCTTTAGCCTTCTCACGCTCTTTATCTGTGAACACACATACGCACAATACAGGAAGGGGAAGACACACTTTGTCATGATGGAAATACTCTTATCAGATGTGTGCAATACATTTAAAAAACCAGCCAGACTGTGCCATCAGTATGAAAGTAACCATTCAGAGAAGTGAGTGATACCGGGAATCCCTACCTTTATTGGCCTCTTGGAACTTCCTCTTAGCCTGAGTTGCATCTTTCACTGCCTGCCTGTAGCTATTCTTCAACCTCTCCAGCTCAGTCTGAGTCACCTGCAGCAGCACACAAAGCATCTTTAACAGCACACATACCACAGGAAAAGACATCTACAATGAAAGGATGGGTGTGATTCAAAATCTATGTGGTCAAAAGCACACAAAAGACAGTGAGATTCATATGACACAGGAAGTGGCCCCATAATGTTTCACTGCAGATGAACATGAGAGAAAACATGAGGAAATGATCTGACCTTTGCTGTGCTGCTGGTGGCAGTGCTTCAAAACCTCACCTGATAGTATCTCTGTTGCTCAGTTTCAATCACAAAATCAATTCTATCTATTGTACTTACACATGCACACAAAACTACTCTGAGCTTTGTCTGCACAGCACAGTAAGAAAATTAAAACAAACAAACTGCGACCCCGTATGGATCGCTGAAAATGAACACAAATGAACACATCATTTGCTTGAATTGGGTAATAAGAAACAGTGCGGTGCGGCCACCAGTTTGAGATAGCATCAAAATGCATTTGCACACCATCTTTCCAGTCTATTGAATCTCATTTCATTTGACTGCCGTCTATTTATAAAATCTGCAAATGGATTTTAAAGCGACAGCCTCTGCTTTCTCATAAGAATCTTGTCATAAAAGTATTCTAGTACTATGATTAGTCCTCTTTTTGTACACATAAAAATACCATCAAGAAAAATAAACATGGTGATAGTGGAAATCAACTTTGAACTTTGTACAAAAAAAAACCCCTTCTCATTGTGCTATTTTGAAAGTGGTCACAAAACAAATGAAGTATATCTTCATGAAGTTTTCAAGTATATCACTGCTTAAAAATGCAAAGAAATAAAAGAGTAAAAGTGTGTGATAACTGTTGTCCTTTAAGAGTAAACCTAAAATACTCATATTTAATTTAGCTTTTAGTTTGCCTTTGTGTTTGTGTTGTCTGTCTGTGTTTCTTTTTTTTCCCTTTGCTCCACAAACAAACTTGAATTTATATACATGGTAGACGAGCAGGTAAAAAAACGTCAACCAGAAGGTTATTAATAGAGCAGTGAAAACACAAACATGATGATTAGTTCAACATCTATGTCTTAACACATCTTACTATACAAAGATGGTGCATCTGCCTGTTGACATGATTGTGGTTGTTTGTAAGAAGGTAAAGGTTTACTCGAGTTTCTGTGTGCGTTTGCGTGTGTTTTAGTCACACCTTACTGAGTTCCTGTCTCAGCAGGTTCCACTGCTCTGCGTAGGTTTTGCGGAGCTGCTGTTTGTCTCTGATGAGGAGTGTCAGCTTGCTGATGGGACCATCCAGCAGATCCTCAGAGTGCTTCTTCATCACCTGACTGAGAAAGTCTGTCTGAGAGACCAGCACTTCCCACGACTGACAGGCAGGCAAAGGTCAGAGAAACAGGAAAAAATCAATAAATGGAAATCATCAGAGAGAGAGAGCATTGCTGTAGTATATCCATGGTTCAGCATGTACTGTAGACTCAGTCTTGTTTATCTGCATTTGGATCCACATCCACTTGTCTGATTTTTATCTCAAAAACTACTCAATAACTTCCCAAACATTTAGTGTGAAGTCAGGCTATGTGCCCATGTATAACACACTTCCCTTTTTTGCTCATAACGTCTGAACTGAGAGAAATTAAAAGTTTTGCTTTTACTACCCATTTCCTACAAAATGACCCTCTTTTTCAACACTACTAATTTCATCCAATCTTTGCAGTACTTGGTAGATTATACTCTATATTTGGAATACTCCAGGACAACTCATATTTGCTGTCATGTCATGTTTTCCTTTAAATGGCTGCCAAAGTCATAGACATGTCCTATTGTAACCAAATTTGCGGTATGTCAAATTTGGTGCGTGTATGACCAACTGCAGATGACACAAAGTTTGTTTTGAACAATCTTACAAAACATAATGGCATTTTGCCAACAGCTGGCACAACAGCAAAATGAGAAATTGAAATAGTCCTTGAAGTTTTGCACCATTCATGCAGATGAATATATTTAAATAGTTTTAAACTATTAAAAGTAGCTTTCAGTTTCAGTTGTCTGTCTGTATATATAGACAGACAATATATGGGTAGATGAGCCAGTAAAGATTGTCTACCAGAAGGTTATCAGTAGAGCAGCATAAATACAAAACGGTGATCAAAAACCAGAAATCTCCTAATGGTATGAGTCCCTCACAAAAATTAAGAAAAGCAAACATTTACACTTTTACTTTAGGATAGTTTAGGCCAGTCACATACAACGTATTTTGTACTTTGCACCTAAATGCACACAATGACTGTTAAGCCGTCTCTGGACCTGTTGTTTAGAGTATATTGATCTTTTTTTCAATCATGTTCTGTTTCAGGTTCAGAATTTATTTGTGATTTTTATGAAAATGAAACACATTTGTGTTGAGAGCATAAAAACAAGCTAAACTCTAATTGAGGAAGTATTTTTCCCCAGGATGACCACATATACATGAGTCACTTTCAGATATTTCAAACTCTGTTGCATAAATACTGAAGTAGAAAGAAACCTAGGTGAGTGGAGAACAATTTATTTTAGAGGGCCACTCAAATATTTAAATAGTTCAAACAGTTATTTTATGTTATTTATTAATATTTTGTACCTCACCTGAATTTTGAAAACTAATATTAAATAAGCTGAATTCACACATCCTGCACTTTGAAATGGTTTTCACACAGCTGCTGCTCAGTTGATGATCAACCTGTCTAAGAGCTCACCTTGTTGAGCTGGCTGATGTAGTCCAGTCCTGCACCGGGCTGAGGCCGGTCCAGCTTCTCCACCATGGCAGCCATGTGGTGCAGCTGCACTGAAAACTCCCGCTCACTCTTTGCCCGCTGACCCATCCACTTCTTCATGACCTCCATCAGGTGAAGCTCTGAATCCAGCAACCGCATGACAGCTGCATGTGCCTGAGGGCATCGCAGGTCCTCCCCAAACCCCATTTCTAAACCATAAACTCTCCTTCCTGACAAAGACCTGTTGTCAGCAGTAATTCCTGAAGACCCTTTGAGTTCTCATGAAAGGGACAGAGACAGAGTGGCGAGCTGTTGAAGCAGCTGCTACTGGCCAAGACAGGTTATTTCTCTGTGGCCGGAGATGGGTTTCACTTCCCTGTGTGAAAAAAATGTACAGAGGTTCAAGTGAGGCAGCAACTTCCTCATGTCTGTTTGAATGTGTTTGTAATTCTAATTTTGCTTTCAATTCAGGACCAACTTTAGAGGTACAATAATTCAAAAAATATGAATTTATGATATCATCATCATCTAAAATGAAATTATTACGACGTTTCAAAAAAGCCCTGGCGGAAACCACTGAGCTCATAACAGGTCCAATCTGCATTTAACTTAACAGCCACAGAAACTTCAAAAGATATTTTAAGCAGTGGAATAACATTAACTCAAGTACTGTAGCTACGCACAGTATTATTCTACATTACTTTTACTTTACTTTTACTTTTGATCCTTTAAATATGCATCTTGCTGTTAAATACAGTACATAAATACAGTACTTGAGTATTTCTACACATTATTTTATTGACATTAAGGATCTGAATACTTCTTCCACCACTAGATACTTTCATTTTTTTTTCCCCCAACAAGTGTTTCAAATGTTTTAACCCTTGCATACTGTTGGACATGGCCCTGAGTTGCAAAACACAACGCCAACAATGTTGTTGTGTTTAGTGAAACAATATAGTGTTTTGCACCTCAGGGCCACCACACTGTTTAGTTCCTATTTGAACCATTTTTACATTTGAGAGTAGTAAAGACATCCTGAACACCTTTATTTTAGCCTGAAATTAGTAATATTTCTAAAGTGACCCAGAATATACAAAAATGGAAATATTTTTGGGAAAAAATATATTTTTGTGCAGGTGATACACATTAAATTTGACCAGTATTTATTCAACAATTCAAAACTCACAATTCTAATTTGTTGCATGTTTCACATTCAATAAAATCATGATTATAACACAGGACCATGATGCAGTGTGATAGTGAATGCTTTTTTCTCCATAAACAAATAGCATAAAACCTAAAGAATACACACACTCTCTCTGAAAACTTCATTAAGGATTAATCACCCATTTATTAATGAAGGTATTTACAGGTTATTAGAGCAGTGCTGCTTCAAAATCTCCGTAAAGTGACCTGAAAGCTTGATGTAGGCAGGTGGAGGTTAAATGCAACTGTACATGCAGTAGATGGGCAGGGATGCTATTTAACCATGGTTCCCACACCTTCTTATCAAATTCAAGGACTTTCCAGGCCCAATTCCCTCGAATTCAATGACCCAACATGGCATAGTTTGAGACATGGATCAAGGTTAATTACTGTTACAACAGTTTTTATGATGAGAACTAGCAGGCCTGACAGAAGCTCACAGACTATGTGGTCTCTTGCCTTCTCTAACACAACACAGCAAAACTATCCTTTTCTCGGACGAAATATATAAGTTCAAGCACTTTCAATGACCCATGTCTATTTATGTCTGCTTTCAAAAACTTTCAAGGCCTTGATTTTTCTTTTTCTTTCTCAAATTCACAAACTTTCAAGGATTTGAAGGACCCGTGGCAGCCCAGTTAACATTTAAGTGCAGCCAGTGTGTTGAAACTTCTTCTGTGAGTGCTGGTTTTTAAAATAAACTGCATATCATTTTTGCACCACAACAGACAGTAAAAAAACTGCTGATGGTGTCTGGTGCATAAAAAATGCTTTTCTTTTTCGCCACAGTGTGAAACCCAGTCTCACTTCATTACTTGTATTTATGACTTGGTTGGTGTTGGGTGCAAGCTCTTAATTACACCAGCCATACATCATCAAATACACTCATTAAACAGGCTGGAGAGAAGAAGAGGGACGAAGATACACAAAACAATGCAGCACGACTCAAATTGTTTTTTACAGAGCAAAGAGGAAATGTCCGCTTTTATGTTTAGGTACAGTATCTATGTCACAGATGCACTGTGGCTGAAATGTGGCGCTAAGCACTTGAAATGTTCTATATACATACATAAACACAGTATTTGTCACATTCATGTTGATGAACCTCAACCTACATTCAGTTTCATTAAATTTAACTGAGGTGCTTTTGAGAAAATGAAAACACATTCAAATTTGCATAGATCTTTATTTTTTTTTAGTAGAATCTATAATTGACATCAATTAAATAAAAAGGAAAAAACAAGAGCAAAAAAGAAAATCCTTAAATTACAAGAAAATTACACTGCACCATTCATATAGTACAAAAATAGGCCTTATTTTAGAGTTATGTCCCATGTAAGATAGTCATTCTTGTACATTATTCATAGGTCACAAATCTGTAAGGTACTGTGTGCAGCCACAGGCCAGGAACCTCATGAAGAGGCGGGAGGAAGTCAACAGAGTTGTCTGAGGCTGCTCCACTAACTGCCTCCCCCCCCCTCCCTCCCCCCCATCGCAAAGTGTTTCTTTTATACTTAAACAAGCATGTGCACACACGGACGCACGCAGATCTGATACAGCCCTTAGGTTAATGGAGATGGGATACATTCTACCTCCTCCCTCCACAGCTGCTGAACGTACAAGAGTGTCGCCGCAGACCTTTAAAAAGGCAGAAATGACATAATGACGTCAACAAAACACTCTGGGCTAAAGTGAAGGGGTCGATGGATTGTGACAACCTGAAACCAAAAAAAAAAAAAAAAAACAAACGTCTTAACACGAGACAGACAGCATTAAAATGATTGTCTTTGGTTATGCCAAAGATATTGCTCCTTATTAACTCCATCTGACTTCATATTGATCACTTCAGACTACATCCTAAGGCAGGACTGAAGCAACATCGAGCTCCATTTGAACATAAATTAGCGGTTTAAAGAAAAGCTTCGAGCGATTCTCTTCTTTATTATCAAAGGAGACAATTTGCAATGAGCAGATTTTTTCTGTAACATTCCTGTTACTTTCTACATTGAAGGGCTTCACACTTTAATGCCAGTTAAGTGGTGGCCTGATAATTATGAGGTGCTTTCTGGCACAATTAGAGAATCTCTCCTTTTTTTTTTCTTAGTGTGTAGTTTCCATCACGATCTTCCAGTGAAAGGGGTGAGGTGGCGGCAAATGGTTTTCAGCAGCTCCCTGCACTTTGGAAGCACTGGCTACTTAATGCTGCCCGCATTCAGGATTTTCTTAAAGTCGAGCACTTGAAAGCACGGAGCTCAGAGTTCATTAGTTTAAAGTTTTCTGGGTTTTCAAGCTGTAGTGAGTACAACATCAAGCTAAGATGAATAAATCATTTTGTGTGTGCCCCTCGAGAGGCCGCAGAACCTGTCAGCACTCAAAACGCTGCGCTCTAGGAGAAACTGCATTCTTTCTGGAAGCAACATAATTCTTGGTGTTTTTAAGGGAAGATGCACAATGCATAATCATGACTAGACTGAGCATCAATTAGTCAATACTAATTGCGACAAAATGGCCAAAATCCCACATCATAGTTCTTTACAAGCAAACTCTGAGTTCCCAGAGTTTAAAGGAAATTGTTTATGGAAGCAATTTTGGTGCTGCATTAGCCCATTATCTTTTGTTTACACACTTCACAGCGAGCTAAGAAGTCAATAAGATTTTGTCTGAGGCTGCAGTTATTATATTTTTAAATTAGCATCCTCCTTAAACTGGGGCTAATCAAAGCCTAAATGGCAGTAGGCACTAATGTAAATCACACAAAGCCCCGCAGCAGCACACACTCGTTATTCTGCAGCCACATTAGCTTTGTTCCTGTTGAGGGCATTTCTCTACATCCACGTTCACAGGCTGGTTTCCAATCCAGTTTAGTGCTTCATGGCTGAAACTGCCGTGATAAGCCAAATGTGCTACACCTGCACCAGCCATCTGAGATAAATTAAGCTCCTTGGCTCAGCGCTGCGTTTGAGAGCATACATACCAATCTTTCTCTGTCCTTTTGAACAGGATTTTTGGACGTTACTGGTTTGAAACTTTTATGTTGTTTTTGCCTTTTAATGTACTGTACATATATATATATATATATCTTGCCTGGTGTGAATAAGCAAATGACCTCTGAACACACTTTTGCAATTTAAATCATATTCGCTTCTGCATATTTATGTATAATCCCTTCTAAGAAGGCTTTCCAACGCAAGTGGTTAAATTAAAATCGATGTGTTTTTGTGCACCTTCTCTCTCTCTAAACAAGGAAATGGTTTGATTGTCAGTGACAGAAACTTAAAAAGAACGTCTTAACCTCAGAGATACCACCCGAGCAGAAATTGTATGAGAGGTGAGAAAACAAACACCCGCAACAATTTTAGGTTCGCACACTTGATTTAGCACTTAAATGCAGGCCAACAAGATGTATGGACGATCCTTCTACCCATTCTATTTTCAATAATACGTCTTGAAGCCCAGGTGTGACTGCCCATGAATGCTGATCCTAAGGGCAATACATTTTAGGAGATACAGGAGTTTCAGGGGACTAGAATTTACACAGCAGCTTTACAGTTTCAGAATTGCAATTTCTTGTTTCTTTTTTAAAAAACTACATTTGACTTTAGATACCTATTATCCTAAATGTTTCCCCGAGAAACATTTCATATCTGTCCTACATATAATTTGACCTCTATAATCATTTAACAGCTCCTCTAACGGCATCTGAAACCTTGCTGAATGATATGAGAGGTAGATAAAAGGATGAGCAGCTGCAGTTTTGTATGCATGTCATCACCATGACAACCTCTCTCAGCAAAGCTCCACAGTTTCTGTACTGGAAATGAAAAAAAAAAAAAATATTTTCAACATAGTAGAAAGGAGATCAGTGGATTCAAAATGGCTACACTGGATTAAATCATGAGATGCATATTTTAGATGATAACCAGCCCAGGAGAGAAATCACTTTAAAAACAATCTTCCCTAAAGGTATGATTAAAATCTCTCAGAATAAATAGTTGCTGCAGTATCGTTCAGAATATAATTAATTGGCGAATACGCTGAAGAGATAATCTGAAATTCAGATTAGATGAAGACTGGAGGGTGAGTGCAGAGACGTTGATGAGATGTGGAGTCTGAACAGGACTGTGAGACGAAGGAGGAAAGGAAACCTTCACTTCAGAGGGCAGAGAAACATTTCTCATATGCAATAAACTAACACACACACACACACACATACATGTACACACCCATCCACAGACACATGTATCAACAACATTTCAGTCATTATGATATGAGGCATGTGTAATATGTGTTTGTAGTGCTAATGTGCTCTGACAAAGGGAATGCGTTGATGTATTGTTACTGTGTCTGCTATGTCAAGAAATCAATCACAGGTAACTTAACACCTGCCAGCTGCTTTGAGAAGCTCTTGTACTCAACAGTCACATATTGTTCTGGCTCCCATCAGCACCTCAGCTGCTTTTTTCTCAGCCCTGGGATGTGAGCACATCAGACGCAGAAATTAAATATCCCTGAAAGGGATTGCGCCTCAGGGTAGCCTGTGATTTTTATTTAATATTTTTAATGAATTTTTTTTTTTTTTGTGATGGCTGGGAGGTTATGAGTGGGGAAGAATTTATACTTTACAAACCAGAATAAGCTCAGTCCATCCTGAATCCCAAAAGGCTGGAGGAAGCTTTGCTAGATGTGTGACTCACAGTTTGTTCTGCCAGAGCTGCGAGACATCTTTCCAGATTGTGTGTACAATGGTAGAAGTAAAGCCCTTGTCACACCTAGAACAATAGCTATACATATAATAAAGTGGCTGTATGAAAGATACAGATATAGAATTATTGTCTCATCACAAAAAGAACGATAACAGATGATGGTACCAGAAAGCTTTGTTTTTCTGACTGAATACATGATTATAAGCCATTAGAGTAATTTCCTTGACACCTATTATGCTTTTTGATTTGTGCATATTTAAAATGCACTTTAAAAAACCTAAATCACTACAGGTAAATGGTGGTTTTCTCAACAGATTTTGGCTGTTTATGTCACTAAATGACACTTAAGAGAGAATCAATGTTTCCAAATCGGATTTCATGCCACATTTCACAATTTTTTATTATCACTTAATAGTTGAAGTTCTAGCTGTGACTGGCCCAGCTTTAGCTTCTCTGTAAAAGGGCCTACACTGTTCAAACAGATTTATACGCTCACATACACGCAGACACATTCAGACATGTGCACACACACAAACGCACACACATCTGTGCTCCTCACATTCAACAATCTCGTCTGGCTACTGCACTGAGACTGATGGGAAAAGCAAAGAGGAAGAAAGCAAACAATAATCATTTGTTTACTGTAACAAAAAGGAGCTGGAGCTGGAGGGGAAAATGGACTCTGCACAGACAGACACTGTTAGTGATTGAGGGCAAGAGGAGGGAGAGAGCCAGTTTAATAGAAATGCGCCCGAGTGTGAACAGAGCAAAACTCGGGCCATCCCGAGCTCTGAGAGACAGCAGCTTCCCATCAGGTCTCCCACAGTGGAGTGGAAGACATGATCCTGAAGCAAGATTCAGATGAGAAGCTGGTAAGACAGAGACAGAAAAAAAGGGGTGAGAGATAAAACCAGAGAGGACTGGGAAAGGACAGTTACCACAGCCCTGAATTATCAGACTAATGGTGGTGAGAGGACTTTAAAAGCAGGAGAGAGAGAGAGGGATGAGGGGGAAGCATTAAAGAGCACTTTGTGTTTTGATAAAGGCAGTCCTCTCATTTTGGACGTCAAACTCTTCGTTTTCGGAGTCTGTATTTACCCCTTCATCCCCCCACACTGTCGGGATGCCACGGTACGAAACCACCCTATTTCCCCCCAGGCTGAAGCTGCCCCCGAGGCCACCGCCAGCTTCCAGAGACGGCAGCTTGATGAGTGCGCCTGAGCGCAGCTGCAGCAGCAGGAAGATGCCAGCGAAGGTGGCGATGATGGCCATGCAGCTGAGCACGGCGATGGTGATGGGCAGCCGGGAGCTGAGGTGGACCTGTGATCCCGGGTCACCCTGGCCCACCATGAAGCTGCCAGGGGACTCGCGCATGTACTGGTTGAGGTGCAGGCAGGTGCCGGAGATGGGATCCAGGGAGCTGTGTGGGAGGCAGGACAGGCAGGCCTGAGGGCTGAGGCTGCTGCAGGTCAGGCAGGGAGGTGGGCAGGGCAGGCAGGCTGGGACGGAAGATGGTGTTATAAAGTTTCCCACTGTGTAGTTGAGGGGCTGGGAGCCCACAGAGAAGCCTGCTGGACATTCTTTCACACAGCCTTGCTGGAAGAGGTAGTAGCCGGTGTTGCACTCTGCAAGACAGAGAAGAGCACTGAAAGTGAAACGAACCGCCGCACACACACAATTTACTCTCCATATGACTCAAAGAATCATTCCATATGAGTCAGTGAACCACCAAACAGAGAACGAGGATACCTGCCCAGACAGTCGAAGCCGAGAGAGCACAGTTCACATGACAAAGCTCCTTATGTCCGACATTTCTGTATCTATTCATCCACGAGTTGTTTAGTATCTTGGAAATGTGAGAAAATGTTTCAAGGTGATTCTGCTTTCAAGTCGCCATTTTCACTTTTGTTACTACTACTTTTGCTTACTAAAAAAAAATGATGACAAAAAGTTTTGCAATTTATATGCTGAGTGCAGCATAAGTTTAAGTCAACAGACCCATTTCCATATGCAGCAGGTCCTGATGCAGACCATTGCCTATAATGGTAATTAAAAGACTGTGGGAGCTGGGAGTAACAGAGCTGAAAGCAGGAGTGTGAGCCAATAAAAAGGAGGAAAATTTAATTTACTGTAACCTGTTCAAAACAGTGAAAACTATGATCCTGAGAACAAAGTTAGAGAATGCCGAGAATCATATGATACACGATAATCACGACATGATAATCAGTTCACTCTCTAATGATTCTGTATTTGTTTATGTTTTATTTCTTGTCTGTCAGTATGTGAGTACTGCTGACAGCCTGTAGGGGTCAGACTGTCACTGTTACAGACATAAAGGTGGACTTCACAGAGTTGGTTCTCAGTGGTGTCTTTAGATCGCTTATAACAGTATCTGGATTAGGTAGGAGACGGCAGTATGGACACCATTAAATTTAAATGAGGCTATTAAAGAGAGACCTGGAGTAAAATGTAATTTGATCTCATCAGAAGTTAGATCTTTATTTAATGGAGACCTATTATGCCTTTCCTTACCTCAGTCATATATATAATGTTACAATGTCAGATGTTCATGTTAAAAGTGTCCAAAGTGTGAAATAATGAGGTAAACATATGTAGAAGTAATCCCTGTGAGCAAAAAGCACCAGCTTCTGACTACTCTGAATGTTTGGTTCCCAACTTTCTTTTTCTACTTTCAGCCCAAGCCGACATCGGCTCATGATGAATTTCTTTATATGGTCATCTGCTCCATGCACAGTGCAAGTTCACTGCTCTGCTCTGCTAACATTATGGCATTTTTCCATTATTTTGGGGGAAGTCACGCCGAGCCATGACTCGTTGGCTGGTCGTCTGCAGCTCTTCATCAAACATCATCATCACTGTGGCCGTTTCTGCTTGTATTATTCCTTGCTGTATTATTTCTAAATGATACGGTGACCAAAGAGCTCCAAGTATCTCCAGATGTTAGTGTTTTGACCAGTTTTTAGCACCCCTAACAAAGGTCCGCTAATTCAGTGAGGAACATGTTTCATTTCCTTTAAATTCTTCTCAATAAAAGTCTCCCATTATTTAGTAATTTAAAAGCTTTTAATATGAAGCAGATAACAGGAAACATTGGGTTTGCATCGGTGGTAACTTAACACAAGTCTGATATGGCTGCCCCTCAGCGGGCTTCCAGAAAGCTGACCAATAAGAAAAGAGTGGGCTCATCAGGAGGGCAGCCTTAAAGAGACAGTAGCTAAGACTGCCTGTTGTTCAGAGGCTGAACTGAGGGGCTGCATAAAGGGCCAGTTTAAAATAAATAAGGAGTTTTTTGAACTATGAATCATGCAAAGCTACTCTAGTGTCTCTAGAGTCCAAAAATAAAAATTTAGAGCTGTAAATGAGCATAATAGATCCCCCTTAAAATTGATTCTGATATTAAAGTTAAATAATGGCGTGACGTTTGCATAAGACAACTGTGTGACTTTCAGATCTGTCTGTGAAGTTGATATAGAGACTCACTATGCAAACAGATACAGCTGAGCAAACATGGGATAATATTTTATTGACTTCACCTGACACTAACCAGGCTACTTTATATCAACAAGACTTGTTACACTAACACGCCTTAGCTGCTGGGACAGAAACTTCCTGTGAGTGAGACAAGAGATCAGTCTTACCGATGCATATCTGCCTCAGGTCCAAGGTCTTACAGCTGCCATTTCCAGGCTGAGACTTCTCAGAGGAGCTGGGAGATGCTGAGCTGGTACCATATAGCACCAGAATGAACTGGGTCAGAGTGCCTGAGTGGAGAGATGAGACAGAGATTTGAAAAAAAAACAAAAAAAAATTAACCAGGGAAAAAGTAGGCCTGTCAGAAACAGTAAGGCTCTGGCACTCCCTAGAGTGGATTTTGTAAATGTATCCTCTTGTCGACTCTTGGATTTTCTGCATAAAATGACAGAAAATGACTCCTTGAAATGAGCAGCAATTTAAAGACAGCATGATTTCACTGTGCCTAATAAGAGTATTATAAAGTGCACATCTCTCAAGAATCAGTTGAGTGTGGGGCCTTAGGAGAGGTTCCACTTTAGTAAATCGCTCCTTACTCAGGAGGGAGGTGTGACACATTTATCTGGATCTTTTTTCTGAGGTTTTCTTGGCTTCTGAACACGTTGTTGTGGTTGGACCTGCGGTGTCCAGAAGCAGATGCTTGTTAGTGTATTTACTCCACTGCTTCATCATGCTCCCTGCTTTAAAGGAATAGTTCAACATTTTGGAAAATACACTTATTTTCGTATTTTCCCAAAGTTAGAGGAGAGGAATGACACCACTGTACATTAAGTACAGAGCGAGAGCTGAGAAGCAATTAGCCTAGTTCAGTATAAAGACTGGAAGCACAGGGAGGGACCACTAGCCTGGCTCTGTTTAAAGTTAAAAAATATGCCTACATGCATTTTTAAAGCTAATTCATTTAGCACGTATCTATTTGTTTAGTCTGCACACAAACAGTGGTCATTTGTGGTTTCAGCCAATTATTGCCAATTATTTTCTCAATTAACCTATTCATCGTTACACATCGTAAAATGTACCCATCACAGTTTGAAGATGACCTTTTCAAATGTTTTGTCTCGACCAACAAACAGTTCAAAACCCAAAGATATTCGATTCACAATGATATAAAACAAAGAAAATCAGCAGATCCTCACATTTGAGAAGAAGAACAAGCTAATATCTGGCAATTTGTCTTAAAAACATGAATCAATCGATTAATAAATTATCAAAATAAGTGCTGGTTAATTTTTTGTAGAGACCTAGGCTAGCCTTTCCCTGCTTCCAGTCTTGACACTAAGTCCTTGCCCCCCAGCACAGCTCCTATAAAAAGGCAAAGGACAAAAGTACAGGCGCTTTGGATGCAGGAGCCACCTGAGCTCTACTCTTCTGGCACTGAACCCTGAACCTTTGGGCTGAACTCTAGAAATGGTCAGTCATTTCAAATATGGCCAAAGGGTAAATACATTTGCACACAGGTCAAGTCAATTTTATTTCTATACCACAAAATCACAACAGAAGTTATATCAGGGCAGTTTTCATAAAGAGCAAGTCTAGACCTGCAACTACTCTTTAATTTACAGAGACCAAACATTCCCCCATGAGGAAGTACTTGGCGACAGCAGCAAGGAAAAAGTCCCTTTTAATGGGAAGAAACCACAAACAGAACCAGACTCTAGGTGGGCGGCCATCTGCCTCGACCGTTTGGGTTGAGAGAGAAGAGGGAGGGGGAGGGGGGAGAGAGAGACACAGAGAAGCATAGCAACAACAATGATAACAATAACAATAATATAAATATGACTAATAATAATAATAATAATAATGATAATAATAGGGGGAGACAATAAAAGGGGGGATAATGAAAAGGAGAGACACTTCAAACACACAGCACCAAACTCTCGCAATGAGCACATAAATAAGCTGGCAAATCCACTGAAATGTTCTATCTTAGGGAGAGAGAGATAGAAAGATGTTTTACCATAGTCACTGGCGCCAGCCACATTCTCAATCTCCAGAGTCCACGCCCCGGTGGGGTTCTCATCCCAGGAGTGGGTGGTCATGAAAGCCCAGTCATTAAAACCCTCTGATGAGTAGTCATGAGGCCTGCAGGAAAAACACAAGCAAGAATGTGAACGGTTTGTGTTTACCAACTTGTATGTCTGTGTGTACATGTAGTGGTGTGTTTGTACCTGGGGTGGAGTAGTGTGGAGCGTGTGCCGGCAGGACTAATGAGGTGGATAGCCAGGTTTCCCCTCCGGTTGTAGGACAAGGTGAGCCGGGCTTGGACGTGCTCTAATGAGGTCACGTGAGTGTCTGTGCCAAAGCAGGCGTCCACACTCTTGTTAATCGATAAATGGCTGCCAATGTTCCTGTCAAACATGAGAAAGGACGTATGAGAGGACACATTAAGACAGCGGGGTGCATTAGTTGTAGGTTGTGTGTCATTACTGGCTTGGTCTAAGCTTGGGATAAGCTACTGTACAGTAGCGTCCGCTCCAGATAGCTGTGCAAGTGTAACATTTAGCTCCTGGCCAGTGTGCGAGTCTGCAAAGGGTGTAGAGTTTGTGGCCTTGAACAGGATTAGTGTCTCACAACCTGTAGCACCAGTGTCCTCTGCAGAAGTAAAGCAGGCACCCACCTCTTTTTACTCCACCCTCAAATCCGCTTAGGAGATTACACGCATTCACAACAATTCTGAGGAGGAGGAAGTCGTGGGGCTTTAGTGACACTGAGGTGCCCAAATTATAGACAAGATATGGTGTGATCACTACTGTCACACTGTTTTAAGACACAGCGCCTCAAAGTTCAGTCTGATAAATTTTTCATGATGCATTAAAAGACTACATAAATTCCTTTGACCTTTGTAGCAGCTTAATAAATACGGTCACACGCTAAAAGGTTAATATGACTCCTTAGCACTTTTCTAGAAGCTAATGAGTCATAAAGTGACTGTACACTTTATTATGATGATGCAAACTGACAACTAAGCAGCACCTTAACATCTGCATGTTATATGTATTTTGTGTTTTGTGGTGTTTCTAGGTAGAGTCAGAAAACGTGAGGAGGGAATGGAAATTTATACAAATGGCTGCTGAAGATTAATCGTTGCCAGTTGACCACTGCGGCACAGGCGTCTGTGATTTAAGGTCTGGGAGAAGCAAAATATGTGGGACTGTTGCAGGCATGACACACACACACACACACACACACACACATACACACACACACACAACCTTTAGCTACAGTATCAACAGTACAAAAAGCCATTCAGTCAATGTGGAAAGTCAATGAGTAACTGCGGGCAACTGATCAAGAAGGAAAGATGACAACTTTTGCCCTTTTTAATCGCCAACATTACAGTAATAACTACAGTAATGAAAATCATTTTAACAACAATGACAAAATATTCCTGAAAATTAAAAGATGCCTGTAAATAAAACAAGGTTCCTTGATTCAGCATGAAGACCAACAATGTATTAAAAGTATTTCATTTTTCACACAGTTCTTCCATTTGTCCCTCAGTTGCCTTATGCTTGAATTTTTTCTATTCATTTAGTAGCCAATGGTCCAATGCATTATTACAAATTAGCATTATAACAGAGGAAATCATTTTGGAAATATTTTCTAAATTAAAAACAGTGCGGCAATAATCTTGAGGAGATAGAAATGAGTATTTTAATAAACTGTGTGTTAAAAGCTTTTCAGAACCACCAGAAAATATTCTGGGTGGAGGTGAATCCTTGTGAACTGCCATCCATTTTTTAATGTTAAGAGAAGGAAAACAGTGTTTCATGCCATACTACAGTAGTTACTATTTGCACCAATTCAAATGTTGCTGTTCTCTGCTGATTTGCAGTATGTTTGATAAATTGAAGTGTGCACGTCTGTCACCTTCAGTGTTCTTGCAATAAACAAGAAATATTTCTGTTACCTATTTGAAACAAAGCCTGCATGCTGACTTATTTGCTTAGATACTGTAGAAGCTTAGGAGCTTTTCTGCAAAGACGTTATGCTTTGAAGCACAGTTCATTTTCCAAATGTAAACACGAGGGTAGCCCCACCGCTAAAATTCAAATCACTCTCTAAAATGAATGAACAAGTCTTTTGATAAACAGAATATCACTCAAGACTTCATTAGTCATCTCACTGCTGCACGAACCAGAGTAAATACGCCATCATATTTGTGGTTATAATGTTGATGATATAATATATATATGATATAGTAATTTTTTCTCTGAAATGTCTCCTTTTTTTGTACACCGTCATGATTCTGATGTAATCACTGGATGTAATTGACAGTGAGCAAGACATTGAGCCCCTACCTGCTCACTTATTTCAAGTCACTCTGGGTAAGTGAGTCAGTTAAACACCTAAAATGTAAATTGAATAACCTGCCTTGATTGGTGCTCCCAGATGCTTGAACCATCTGCTCTGAGTATCTCATAGCAGCAGTAAAAGAGAGAGAACCTCATAGCCACAGAGAGAGAGAAGTGACAGGGAGAGCATAATGAAGAGAAGACGTCAGACTGTGTCTAAGCTGTGACACCGAGAAGGACGGAATAAAATGGCTGAGGAGAAATACTGAATCTCAACAGAGAGAGGAACACATACATGGACAAATTATATCTCTTTTAAAATGCTCCCTCTCAAGCTGAGCCGAGACCCTGCAACAACACACACACACACACAGAACGACACAGACGCCCAAAGCCAAGCTCAAGATGAAGATATAATGTGTCACTGCAGCAAAGCATGACTGCTCAGTTATACACATCTGTTCTGTTGTGGATGAGTTAAACTTCTGTGTCTCTTATCACTCACTGTGTCTCAAACATCCAGGCTTATCTCACTCATGCTGCTTAATAAGAAGTTTATGTCAACCTTAACTAATTCATGTAACAATGTCTTTACTGTACCTGTTATACCATTCCTTGTACTAGTCTATGACTGCTGTTATTTTAGCAATTATAAATTATCTTTCTGATCTGGCTTGTTGATTCCTGATTACGCTTATGATTTATCCATTTAATTACATGTAAGCGTTAAATGATTTGTAACTTCTATCTCCTACATGCTGCTGCCATCTTGGCCAGGACACCCTCATAAAACATAAGCTATTAATTATATCCTGTAGCTCCAGCTGTCACTTTTTATTTCATATTAAAACTACTGTTCCAATACAGAAAAAACTAAATACTCCTAAATGTTCAGAATCAAAATTTTCAACAACATGTGTCTTGTACTCCAGCAGGGGGCACTCCAAAAATGCACTGCCCATCTGACTCATTGTATGTACTGTTGTCCTATCAGTAAACCAGACAATTAGTATTCTCTTTTCTGACGCAAATTGGAGAGAACTAGCAATCTGTGCTGAACTACTCCTGACACCAAACCATCTGAGTAATGTGAGGTAGTATTTTGGATTAAACACCAAAGGTGGGAAAATTGTGGACAAATGTGAGGCTGCTTGCCAACATTGTAAAATGCTGGCAAGCTAGTGAGGCAACAATTCTACCATGTACATGTATGGCAAAAAGGAACAAACAGGAGCGCTTCTGGTGTCCACCACAACCACTGGTGCTCTTGGAGGGTGGAAAAGACAATTTTAAAGAGGAAAAAAATATGCCCTCATCCATGGGATGAAAAATAAACGCCTTTAATAAATGGGCTAAGACATTAAAAATACACCAACTCGTATGGGCACACTTGCCCTACTGAGGATGTCTTTATTCTACCATGTAGTTTAGGATTAGACGTCATGGGTTGCATTCGAATGAAAATAAATTACATGTTAATTCTAATTAGCTCAAACTAGAGTTTTGAAACCGTGACAGCCCTGATATGTGTGGTGTGTAGAAACTCGTATCAAGTTCTTGAAATAAATTCAGTGAACTGCTGTGTGTGTGTTTGTGGGGGGGGTGGGGGTGGGGGTGGGGGGGTGTACTAACTTCGGCTCGCAGACCATGCTGATCACACATTTCCGCTGTGGCCCCACACTGGTCCATGTCTTTGCCAGCGATACAATTTCGCTGGCATCAAGTAGCCCATATCCGTATGAATGGCTAACTGCAGAAAGAAAGAGAAGAGGAAACAGACACATGAATGCTGGACTGTTGAGGGAAACATCCTCATTCTCCCAGCTCAAACGTCATAGACAGGCTTTGAGTGTGTAACCTCACACTCCTTACTGTCCTAAACCAGTGCCTTGCATCTGTAATCACAATTTGCTTTACTAGATGTATAATATAATAATAAGCCTCAAAGGCGTCTGTAAACTGCAGAGGACAGAAGTGAACTTGGAAGGAGTTGCTATACCTTTACGTCCGACCCCATTGGTTCTCCAGTCATTGGTGAGCAAGTGGGCAGGGTGAGAAGTTCGTACAACCAGATGTTGCATGTCCCTCCAGGTCAGGTTTTTACTGGAACATGTGTATAAGCAAGCACACACAGCCATAAAGAAAGACACACACACACACACACACAGCCAGGAGGAAACACATGGTAAGACTCGAGCCTAAAATCAAGTTGAGGCGCTCAACAGATCAAACAGACGTCTCTGACAATACGTCCTACATTCTTAACCTGCAGGTGGACAGCTGATTAAATACAGAATACAATGAAATACCGGTCACATTCTTTCCTGAATTACAGTAAACCTTCAGTCAACATGTGTTTGAACTCAATTCCTGCCCTTTGGCAAAATGTCTTGTAAAGAGAAAACCTGAAAAAGTGTTAAGTGATTATCCTGCCTACAGCAACGCAGATTTGAAAAGACACAAAAAAGGGTTACAGGAGGTCACAGTTGGGTTTGCTCCTCTTCTGTGAGTTACACGCATACAGCCATCAGGATTTCACTTTATTTTCATAAATCTAATCATGGATTTGTAAAATAAAGTATTGCATTTAGTAACTTTGCTCAATCGCTGTCTCATCAAATCCATTCCTAATTGCAATCCTTTTCTATCACCTCACTTTGCTTTGTCACAAGACTAATTACTAATTTTCAGGGCTGTTCTGATGTTCATGTTTGTCCCTCCATTAGTGCTGCGTGACTGGATAAGAATGATTAGTGCTTACATCAAAGTGTGCTGTTTCTACAAATGCACTGTAGAAGTCTGTCAGCCAGAGGGGTTAAAAAGTCATTCATAAAACGAGATAATCAATCAGAATAGATGCGTAAACACACTGCACCGGCAGTGAAAGCTTGATTTAGTACAAGAATGTTAAATTTACAATCAGGTTTCTAACAGTCTGTGCACAAAAAGCTAGAAAACTATTTTACCTGTTGCCACTAAATGACCAATTTGCAGTTTGGAAACTTCTAACCATATGCTGGAGACTGATAACAGTAGGACATTAATTCAAACTACTTAGGCTTTCTGAATATTTTTGGTGTCCATGTTAGTTCTGAGAATGACAAATCTTTCTCTAGAATAATTACTGCACAGTTAAATCATGAGTTTGTTCTGCACAAATGATATTTTAACACTTTTCTTTTCCCATGGGATTAACTGATTTTAATCAATACAAGTCAAGGAAATGTACTCATAGGGAGTGTTGAGAATGAAGCTGTAGGACTCAGGAGAAGTGCAAGGCTTTTGAGACTCTCAGAAAAATAGTGATAAGCACTTACTTGGCCTCAAGGGCAAGAGCGATGATCCCAGCAGCCAGTGGGGCGGAGGCAGAGGTGCCTGTGTGGGAGTCTGTGCATTTAGATTTGAGGTCTGTAGTCACCTAAGAGGAAGATGAATCACATTGGGCTTAAACAGACAGCTCTGGCAAAAACAGACAAAAAAGGTAAAATATTCTTGAAACATGTACTTAAGAGTTTTTCTTCCATTATCCGAAAGGCAAAAAACAGAATGTCACGAGGCTTGTATGTCATTTGTTGTTGTTGGAAAGTGAAACATGAGCTTAAAATTGTTGTCTAGCCTAACTAATCCTCTACTAATTCAATTTTTTATTGCTTTGGTCCATCACCCAATATCCCAACCAGACCGCTCTTGTGCTTGCATGATAAAAAGTAAATTCAAAAAGACATCCTGAACTCTCATCACATAGAACTTATCTCCTTTAAGTGAGCAGAAAAGCTTTATCTCTTCTCCTCCTTTGCTTCTCTTGTTATCTCATATACATGCATTTGCTGGAGGCAGAAAAATGGTTAAAGAGTTGAGAACTTGTGAGCAAAAAAAAAGTCCTCAGCATGGCTCCCTGGACCAGCTGGCTAAATCAAAGCGGGGAAAAATCATATAACTTGTGCTCACCCTTTCTCAACAACTACCAGTGAGGTGTCTTTGAGCATGAAGCAGATCTCCTCAGTGACCCACAGCAGAGGACTGTGGTTGTGCTAGGCAGCTCCCAGGTGTGATTTACTACAGCTGCATGAATACAAAGCGAGCCAGCAAAAGTTTGCACTCAGCAAAACCCATCTCTGGGAGGATAACGGTTACAAAACACCGCCTCGTGAAAAAAAAAACCCAGCCACTCGACTGATATAACTACTGTATGTTCTACAAGAGGAGGTGAATCTATATGATGGAATAAGACTCATACAAAGCTAGAATCTATTAGTGTGTTCAGTGTGCTGACCTTCAGAACCACTAAAGACGTAATAACTTTCAGGGGCTTTTAACAGACCGAACAGAATAATTAACGTACTGGCAGAATGGATTTTAATGATCCAATTATGCCTTTAGGAGCTTCACATATCCCCACACTCTATACTGAAAGAGAAGGAAAATATAAGTGTGATAAAAAAAAAAAACCCTAAACAGACATTAAGATATTCACTCCTGCATAACCCTGGCAGTCCCACCCTTTCTCTTCTATTCCATCTCTTCATTCCCGGGTTCATGAGTGACAGCACAATTAAACGAGTACAGCACTGAAGCATTAAGGGACCAGCCACATGTCAGAGAGATGTCATAAGCTGTCCATCCAGTTGGTCTGGCTGCTAGACTGTATGCTAGAGAAAGAAAAGAGTGTGTGTGCCCGTGTGTGTGTGTGTGTGTGTGTGTGATTTTGTGTTTGTGACAAGAATGTTAAGCAGCAACAGATTTGCCAGATGGAGTTTCAGCCGTTCCACTATTCATAATAATTTTAATGGCCCAAGACTGAATGAACAGAGAAGAAAAGTGAAGAAAAAGAGGAGAGTGATTATGCAGTTTGGACAGCAGGTACAGAATAAAGCTGCAGATCTCAATAGACTATATATGTGTAGAGCTTAACCGATCACTCAATTAATTGCTTAGTTGATTGACAGACAATTAATCTGCAACTATTTAAATCATGAATTAATCCTGGTAAGTTATTTTTTTATTTTTTTTATTTTTTTATTATTTTATAAGCATTAATGGCAAATATTCTCTAATTCCAGGCTCTCAAATGTGAATATTTTCTTATTTTTCTTTGTCTTCCGTGATAGTAAGCTAAAGATCTTTGAGTTTCAAACTGCTGGTTGGACATTTTAAACATCACTTTGGTTTATGGAAATTTGCAATTGTTTTTTTCCAGTATTTGCAGATAGTCTTTAAAACAAATGTCAGTCATTTGAGAAAAAACAGCTTATTTGTAGCCTGGATTAGTACTTAAGTGCTTTTTAGTACTACTTCCTGCCGATATATAGACACTGTGAATCATGTGAACTTCACTTCACTTCTCATAAATATGGAAGCAGAAGTTCAGTTTGTGTCAGAAAGACACTGGAATCAACCACAACTCACTATCTGTTTCTCGTTGAGGTTCCCCGAGCTGTAGGTGGTGGCGAGGGTGGACGAGCAAGCCTCGCTGTACCAGGGGACGTTGCCGTTCTGGGTGGAGCTGCTGATGGACAGGGTGTAGATGCTGTTGGTGTAGCCGTCGCAGTTACAGCTGTCCTTCTCCCTCCCACCGTTCCCAGAAGCCCACACAAAGATGGAGCCCAAACCGCCACGACCCTGGAGAACATACAGTGCATTTAGACATACAGAGAGAAGACAACCGTAGACCCCTTTCAGTCATTCCTTGAATCACTACTAACCAGAAGAAAAGAAAAAGAACAAAATCTCATTCGATCATAATAGGAATCCCAATTATAGGAGGGCAAATTCATTTCAGGGCTCATTTCAAAAATGGCCCATTAAAACTCAGCATACATCACAGGAGCCAGGGTGGTCACTCAGTAAATTAAAAGGAGCTAAATATCGCATGACAGCAATGCAATACAAAAGGCACTATATGACAAACAGCTCATTGTAATAAATCATCCAACCTCTCAGCCTTTGAAGTGCAATAATTTTCATCTAAGAGCTACTTTATTGTATTGAGTGGCATCGTCTATCTGCATTGATCAAACCCAGCTATGCACCACCCACACCACCATCTGACAGTGCTGTCACTGCAGCAATTATCTTAGTAGTCACCGTCAGCGGTTCCAATGAGCTTTATGGCACATGCCTTGAATCCTCCTGCTTTATAACAAGAGTCAGTGTCCTCTGCATGGATGTGTTTATTCGTGGAGCGTAGAAGTGAGAGCCTGGGGTGTGATCTGTATCCTTATTAATCTGTAGACTTCTTCATTTTACGTACCTGACACAGTCCCACATGCATTGAGAGAAGAGCTGCTATAAAGAGGAGGACCAATTACATGACAGTGTTGTCCCTTTTTGGCTGACATTCAGGTTGCTTTGTTGTTGCACGCTGACAGACTAGTTTCCTAGATAACATTTTTATACTTCTTTTGCATTTTTATTAAGTTGAGAGTGTGTTTGGAAGCCTTTTGTTAGAAATACTTGTCGAGTAATTTAAAGCTCCAGTAAGCAGGAAGTTGGAAAATTTAAAAACAACTTTGACACTGAAAACCCACATGCTGACAAACTGAAAGAGCTGAGAGATAAAGAATAGCTGGCAATTTAAGAAGCACCCTTCAACAAACAATGATTTTCTTTATTTTTTTTTAAGAAAACTTTGTTTTTTGTCAACGCTGCTTCTATTCATTTTCTAAGATTTTCCTCCCTGTTGGCTTTCAGAGGACATTCCCTTCCATTCATAATTGTCAGGGTCGAAAACGGCTTTGTTCTTTCCGCTTGTGTCCTCTCATGCTTGAACAGTTCAATTACCGACTGCTGAAAGGAAGCCACACACAGGCAGTAAATAATTTCTATCTCGCACAAACACACACATACACACCTCTGTAACTCCGCGCAGAAAGGCCTCTTTGGCGAGTTTGGCAGGTCCATCGACAGTTTTGCCGTCATCCTCCGGGCCCCAGCTGGCACTGTAGATGTCAATGTGTTGGGGATTCAGACTGAGGGACTGGGCCTCCACCATGTCAGTCACCTCGCCATCCAGCATACGCACACCTGCATCCATGTTGCCAGACATAAGCACAATCAGACCAGATGACAAAACATAAAGGTTTTTATTACTATGATTTTATGATAAGTAATAGTAAATATGAAATTGAAAACCTAATGAACAAAGAGATAAAGTGAAACTGGAGACAAGGCTGGTATTGTGGTTAAAACAAAAGGCATCTGTATTTAAATATTTTTTGTGAAATGGGGGATTTTCTACGCAAATTTGCAATAAATACATTGTTAATGTAAATCAAACTGCACATCAGGAATTCCTTAAACACTCAAATATGTGTTTCACTTATTGTTAACTTCAGTTGGATGTTTGAGCTTCCCTGTGCAGAACGATGTATGTGCAGAGTTTGTATTTGTATTTATATATCTTATATGCATGTCTTAAAACATGTCTTGAGGGGATCTTTAACTGCAAAAAAAGGGCTACACTGAAACATGCAAATGCTGCAGGTGATGATGATCCTGCAGAATCTTGTTCCTTTAATCTGCAGCTTTACTTCATAGTGTTGTAGCTCTGTAGTTTAACTTGAATTTGCAACCACGTTCAGCAAGGTATGAGGTGTGGAGGCAAAGCAATACTACCACGTGTTGTTTGATTTGCATATTTGCACACTTGTTTGCGGTGCTGTTCAGTGTGTGTATTTGTACGCCTCATGCAGAGGTGCAGCAGGTGCTGTTGGTGTTTGCTATTTGTGCATCCACTGTGATGTTTTTATCGAGCCTCTTCCACGTAAATCAAATGCCATCTGTATTGATTTGCTTTGGCGCTTGGGCTGGTTTGGAAAGAGCTGAAATGGAACTAGATCAATTGCATTGTGGGTGAAATACCTCCTCAAGTGTAAGACTTCTGAGCCAGAATATTCAGATAAAAAGATAAAAGAAAACATTAGTTTTTTTCATCTACATGTCTGGATGAAATTGGTGTAACTGTCTGAGTGTAAATTGGTTCAGACTTACTCTTGTTTTAAGAGAAGTGAACAACTCATCCAAAGTATATTTATATGGTAAATTTAAAGTGATCACTGGCGAAGTGCTTTACCAGAGATAAAACACAAATACGCACATAAGACAATGCAGCAAAGGCGTGCAGGCTAGGGATAGGGAAGATTCGACTATTCCTTTCATATTTTTTTTTTCATGTAGACTATCTGGCAAACAGAAAATCCACTGGCATGTGTTTCAGCAATGAATTTCAGAGTCATGGGAACATATTTTTGAGTATTTAAAAATCAATAAAAGACAGGTGCATGTGATGCAAGATTTGAATTGCGGCCTTTTTGAATTGTCAACATGCAACGTCGGGCTACCATATGGATTTGTTGGAATAATGAGACAGGCAGTACACATGTATTTCTCTTTAAATCAAGCTCTTAAAGCCATTTTTTTTTTTAAATTTCACTTTAAACATTAAAAATAATGTATAAATTAATAAACGAAACTGTACAAAATAAATTCACAGCATTGATCGCTATGAAATAACTGACATCTCTTCTTCAAAAGGACAGGCCTACTTCTTTATATAAAAATATATTTGATTCCCTTTTTTTTATAATTCCTCACTGAAATGTTATCCCTTTGCATTTTTGAAGCTTCTATCTGTTTTATCCTTTTCTTGTAATGCACACTAATTGACCAATTATTTCTGCTTCAAGCCCAGAAGGTTTTCTTGCAATGGATCTCTTTCCTTGTCTGGGCAACATTCCTCAAAAGAGAGAGAGTGGTGAGGAATCAAAGACACCTTAAAAACAAACTAATTTCTGTCTCTGATGCATTGCAGGCCAGTTTACTCCACGCTGCTCTATACGGGTTAAAGTAACCAAGCACTGGCGCTTTGAAGTCCTCCAAAAGCATCAACCAGGCTCTGAGCTGCTAGTGTTTCCATGGCAGCCTGCACTTCTGTAAGAGGGTCATGTGATTTGCTGAGGAGACTCAAGTATCTCCAGTGCCCGTCAAATCCCAAAAAAGAGTGAGGCTGACGGAACAACAAGGTTCAGTCTTTTCTGTGCATCTGCTCAATACAGGATTATAAACATCAGTGACTCATGAGTGCCTCATTAACTCTCAGGTCGCAATACAACTCAACACCAGTCATTTCTTTCTTTCTTTTTTTTTTTTTTTTTAAATTATACAAATGTGTGATTAACTGATTGTTCAAAATATACTTGGTAGTATGCTGTTTGAACATTTTGCCTCTATATCGGAAAGGAGGAGGTTTCCTCTTCCATTTGTTTCATCCTTTACTCAGAAAACGTCTGAACACATTTTTAAAGCAATACTTCAAATCTAAGCTAATTTGCTTTCTCACCCAGAGTTAGATAAGAAGATCAATACCACTCTCATGTCTGCCCCTTAAACACAAAGCTACAATCAGGAGATGATTATCTTAGCATAAAGACTGGAAGCAGGTGGAAACAGCTAGCCTGGCTTTGACAGGAGGTAAAAGATTTGTATTTAACAAACAGACATGAGAGTAGCATCAATCTTCTCACCAAACTCTCAGCAATAAAGTGAATAAGCGTATTTCTCAAACTGCCGTATTATTCCTTTAAAACTCAGTAAAACAAAGAAAAACAGCGACATGGAAACATCAACTTAAATGGACACATGGACTCAGTGTTGGGCACAAACGCTTCATTACAATGTTTTCTAACAAGATTCAGACAGTTTGATGTGGTGACATCTGTAAATAGCAGCTATGAACCAACAATTGCAGTAATTTAGCACTTCAGGCCTTAATTTATTGCACTTTTGTTGGAAGTGAGATTTTTTGTTTGTTTTGGTACATTTACCCTTGACAAACTTATGAATATTGAAGGCCAGCCGATCTGGGTTTGGAACTACCAAGGAGATATTTCACAGGAGGGTCCCCAGACTGAATAATGAGCTACATTGCTGCAGGTGGCACGGGGGCATGTGGGCAGATGATCTTGTGCAGAAGACTCACAGAAGCTTTTGTGCTGTTCCCTCTGCACCCTAACTTTCCAATACATATTCTCTGGCCACCAAAATGAATGTCCTGGCCCTGCTGCTTTGGACTACAAATGACTATCTGTGCTCCTGCCTTTTGTGTCTGATGTATCGGAGAACATTGTGTCTGCCTGGATTCCAGCTGTTCAGAGTCATTATAGGACTTGCACAGTCTGGAGTCTCTCGTGTTTCTGTACTCTGTATGCATCTGTCAAGTTTAATGCTCAGTAAATGTTTGAGATCTTGTGCCAGGGTAAAGTTTCATACTTGAACCTTACACCTGACAATAAAATGTTTGATTCTGAATGAAAACTTTTTTTTTTTGTAGAGCTAGGCATACAGCATTGCCAGGGGCGACTCAGAAAATTAAGATAGGACATTATAGACCACAGAAAGCACAGTTGTACCTCAGCTTCACAATTCTCGAGGTGTAGAGGGAGAGCAAACACAAACAAACACACTCAAGGAAATTAGTTGCTGAATTTTTTTTTAATTAAACTAGTTCTAAAACTAATGTTAGAAAAGAGCCTTGAGTGTGGATAAAAGCACATGTGAAGGTTTTTCACAAAACTGTTGCTGCCTCCTGCTGACCACACACAGCCCACTTATGTTAGAAAAGCTGAATGCCATGTGGTGTATTCCTACTGGCCATCTGGAATGATCATAAAGACTAGGCTTATAGCGTTATTCTGTCAGGATTCAAACTTGATACGACAGCTGGAAGTAGGCAGGAGGCTATTGAGATAAGCAGAGAGGTAATGAGATAGAGCACACACTGGTATAAGAGGAGCTGCTTACAGTTAAAAAGGACCACACATCATTATGCTACATCCTGGATTCAGCAGAACCCACATTAGAGTGAAATTACTGAAATTACAACACATCCTCAGCACAGGAACAAGAAATAAGCAAGCACCAATACAAAACATATGTGCATGAGTACCAGTGATGATCATAAATACAATTTACTTTATCCCTGATTAACCACTTCACATGGTTTCAATTTTAGAAATCACACTGGAAGAAAAATGCTAAAATAAAACACCATGAAATACTACATAGAGATGTTTAATATGCAAAATTTATATAAATGATGTTTTATTTATATCAAAGAAGCACTGAAGTCTCTTCCAAAGAATGGGAACAGAAACTACAAAAACAGTTTACTTCCCTGTAGGCAGCTGCAAAATAACTCATCAGTGTGCAAAATCCTATTTAGAACAAACAAATTAATATTTCATAATATTTTGCCACTGTCACATATATTGTATCTTCCTGTAAATGAGCCTCAGCTACTTTGTTTGTTTCTGGCATTTATGAGACATACACACACGAAATCCTAAACCTAACTGTCAGTTTCATCATTAAATTATTATGTTTGCTTTTAATAGCGTCATTGAATAATTTTGGGACTACAGTCAAACTCTGAGGCCTTAAATACAACCGCCCACTTTAAGTTGTTTTTTGTTTTTTTTCTGAACCCACATCCCATTTGCTGAGCTAATTAACACGTTGATACCACAACTGCATGCACAGTCAAAGAGTGGTTAGCTTAAATGCTGTTCCTTGCACGTATTGCGGCTTGTTCAAAAATTTTCTCTATCTTTTTCCCTTCACCCACAACCCATAAATTAAGCATTTGCTTCCTAGATAAAAAGGGTGATGAGAAATCTGTTTTAAAACAATGACAGTTAAAGGGAGTGAGCCAGAAATTAAAATAAACAGAAGCTATTACAAAAATGTGTTTGGTCATAATGTCATTGGAGCTACTTACTTAATTAAAACAAGGGGAAGATGAAACTCAGCAGCACCCGGCATGATCAAAATGGCAGTTACAGACACCGGGTGATGAAATTTCACTGGCCAGAGTGACACAATCAAGTATTGAGCATGTTCAAGTCGCGGTTGCGTTCTCAGGGAATAGCGGGGGCCGACATCACAGCAGGGTGGCAACAAGACCTTGCCAAATGTGTGTTCTGACAATTTGACTTCACCCCCGTCTGTGACATGCTTCAACAAAATCTTACGGTGGGCGTTTTGCCTTAGATAAACTATAAAGACAGCTTTTTCAAGTCTGCAGTACGACAGTCAAACTCTGAGCTCCCCTCTATCTCTTACTCTGACTTCTTTAGAGACTCCACCAGCACAACCATATGTCTCTAAATAAATAGTTAACAGTTTATTGGGTGAATCTGTAGAATCTTAACTCAATTTTTTGAGGCTGTAGCCAGCAGTTGAAAGGTGTTTATAATATTTTGTCCACATCAATTCACAGCAGATACATAAGGGAACAGAATATGAGAAATAAGATGTGCTTTTCTGTTTAACTTGTCTACAAGCTGACAGTAAATGTGACATTGAGTTAACACAGCTTCCAAAAAAGCTACAGCATAAGTACCATTTCAGAAATTTTTTCACATTTGTGCTTTTTCAATACTGTTACTCCATGCAAAACCAATACACTTACAGTGCAATCCGGATCACAACTGTGATGATGCTCAAAAAGATTTAGTGGCATGCTGTGCCCGAGAAATAGACTGAAAATAACTCTGACGTTGCAGAACAACTGTTTCAGCTATTCTGGCAGTCATAAAAGAAAACAGATGAAACCAAGGTTGCCCCTGTGAGTTCAAATCAATCAATCAATCACTTGTTTTTATTTGACTGTACCTCCGATCTTGGCATTGTAAGCCACACCGACTCCACAGATCCCATTGTTGGCTACGGCTGCCACTTCTCCTGCACATCGTGTTCCATGCCTGGAGAGAAGGGAGAATGAGAAGGTGAGAAGCAGGTTTAAAAAAAATATGTACTCTAAACGTCATTCACCTAATGACCCAGCATTTTGTCATATACACCCGCAGGTAGTGTACTTGTCTCACAACGGTTGCCTGTGAAAGAATGTGCTCCCTAAAGCAGCATGATCAAGTTTTAGACTGAGACAAAACAAACACATGGAGACAGGTTCTTGGCTTTGATTCCTTTAAACAAATCTGAATTCCCATTTGTCTAAAAGAAAACATTCAGCCAATCAGTGGAGACTACCGTACATTTTCTGTGGCCTGCTAGCATTATTAACCTTGGACTGCCTTCAGGGCTTGAATAAAGTCAAAGGAAAGGGAAATAAGATGACACACTACCATCACACATGAAAGGATATTTTGAATTAGATTTGCCATTTCATTTCACAATGGGTCTTTCATTAAGCTTGAGCTTCTGTAGTAATGGATCTAGCTCCGGGCACCGCAGAGTTGAGATCCAAGAAGCCAGTACAGAGGGGCTGATCATCACATTCCAGTCAGGTGCGTTCCCTTGGTCTGCCAGATGGAAACGCACTCTTAATACCCCTCAAACCATGGTGCAATCCCCACTGGATTGTAGCCATTCCCAGACAGGAATGCTAGAGTCGAAGCAACACTGAGCCAGATCAGAAAAGAACAGAAACAGTGGACTTTTACTTCTGAAGGAACTATCTTTGCCAGCAGGCTTCCATTATGGCGTTCTGGGTCACCAGCATGGATGTATTATAAAAGCTGGATAGGGCGCCGCCGCTCAGCCTTTCAGCCAATTTTTACCAATGGTCACTCGCGGTATCGCAGCAAAAGATCCACCTATGGCCCAAAAAACATTTTCCCTTAGACCAACATTGAAAAGGAGACGTCTGTAAAAGCTGTTGACAGGACACCTTGAACTGCAAACAAGGTCAATTATGACTCTTTTTATTATGATTTTTTGATCCATGAAGGTTTTATGTTAGTAAAACTTTCCTCAAGCCAACAAAAGCTATCTAAAAATCTGTGACATCATCACAATGTAAAGTCTGTGGGCCGAGTGGGAACTCATCGGCGGGGCCAGCAGGGGAAACACTTCTGCTCATATTCAGTACAATGTGGAAGCAAACCCAGATGCTAGAAACTTTTTTTGGCGTATGCACCAACCGAGTAGTTCTTATTGGACTGAGTGAGCACCATTTTCGGTCTGGTATCCAGCTCTTGAAATACATCCATGGTCATCAGCCAAACCAAAATATGAGAATCAAAAAATCACAGCGGCAGCAAACATCCTCCCCCGATAAAATAGACTACATCTCTTCTCAGTATACTGACACTTACAAAGTTAAATTGCCGTTATTGGTCATTAATGAGTATTAAAGTATTAAAGAGCATTTCAATCTGTTCACAATACAAACTACTGCTTTCATTAAAGATACAGATATAATGTAATAATATGTACAATGTTGCTAGTCCCCAGAAATCTCTTCAGACATGTTGTGAGCTGAGAGGTCGGAGGTTATTGTAATTGGTCACAGTCAACATTAGCACATTATTTTCAGTCATATATATATCGTTCATATTAAACGTGACCAAAGTGTCAAATAATGAGGTAAATGTATGTTGAAGTAATCCCTGTGAGCAAAAAGCAACCGCCTCAGACTGCTCTGATTGCTCGGTTTCCACGTTTTTTTTTCCTACTTTCAGCTCGAGCTGACGTTGGCTTGTGACATTTCTTTATATGGTCATCTGCTCCACACACAGCGCACAAGTTCAGTGCTCCGCTCCACTAATATTATGCCGTTTTTCCATTGTTTTGGGGCTAGTCACGCTGAGCCATGACTTGAGTCAAGCTGGCACACTATGAGTGGCCCTAAAATAAGTAGTTTACCTGTTGGAGGTGTGCTGGTCGTCTGCAGCTCTTCATCAAACATCATCATCACTGTTTCTGCTTGTACTATTCCTCCCTGCATTATTTCTAATCTCCGCTAATATCCGCTGAACAAATAGCTCCAAATATCTCCATGTTTTTGTCTGAACCAGTTTTTAGTGCCGCTAACAAAGCTCCACTAATTCGGTGAGGAACATGTTTTGTTTCCTGTAAATTCTTCCCAATAAGAGTCTCCTGTTACTTAGTCATTTTTAATTTGAAGCAGTAAAGCAGGAAATGTTGGGGTTTTATCAGCAGTAACATAACACGACTCGGATAAGGCTGCTCCTCAGCAGGCTTTCGGAAATCTGGCCGATCAGAACAGAGTGGGCTCATCAGGAGGGCAACCTTAAAGAGACAGGAGCCAAGACTGCCTGTTAAGAGACAGAGGCTGAACTGAGGGGCTGCATAAAGGGCCAGCATAAGATAAATAAGGAATTTTCTGAACTGTGAATCATGCAAAACTACTCTAGGGAAGTCCCAGAATAAAAATATAGAGTTGGAAATGAGCATAATAGGTCCCCTTTAATTTATGAGTATTAGAAAACATCAGTTAAACAGTCAGACGCCTGGCTACAGCATGCTCCACTTTCCAGAAGGAAGGCTGATAGTAAAACCATATTAGAACATATAAAAACCTATTGACATAAAAGTAAACACACACACACACACACACACACACACACGCACGCACGCACGCACGTATCATCTGGACAATTTTCCAGGTAACTTTATCTTGACATTCCTGCTAGTCTGTTGACTTTGGCCTTTTTCAGCATCCGTGTTTGTGATGCAGCTCATGATAGGGAGCAGCTTAGGTGTCTGCGATCAGATGTTGAGCATGCACAGGCCTATGTCGCAAGTGTTCAACAGCCTTTTTCAAATCTTCCTTTGACACATTCAATACTGTATATACACTTGCATGGTTGCATTGCATTGCGAGAACTACTTGCATAATCAGATTTTTGGGAGTGATTTTCATGGGAGTGATGAAATAGATAGGAGAAGATATCCCTCTGCTGCTCCCACTCACTGTTCGGGTCAATAAAAATGTGAAGACGAGTGCATCCATGGGTCAAACATGTTTATGAATTTTGCTTGTGAAATCAGCTGGCTCTGTGTTGTTCATTCAACATGGCTTACAGGAGTCTAACATAAAGACATTTTCATTCAACTATCAATTCAAATACTGTGAGCATAACTGCTCTGTGTGAAGCCATGCAACAGTGTTAAGTCCAGCAAATGACATTCAAGGTCAAATGTTATTTTATGGTGTGTTGGTGATTATCGTGTGCTGTAGCTTTCCTTAACATGTTTTCTGCTTTTTTGGTCATTCTCTGAACATTTAAAATCTGAAGTAGTATTGCACTGGACAATAAAGTATGCATGGCAGATAAAACCCTCAAATCTGAATGCAGTGTTATGTGACATCAAATCCCAAACCCAATAAGACCACAGTGCTGTAATGGGTTTGCCTGTGTAAAGCTGTGTGTAAGCTATGTAAGCTAACTGCACCCTACAGATATTATACTGTAACATTGCACAACTGTGGTGCAACTACAGCAAAGGTGTGCCATTCTTGCAGCAGGGTTAAGTGTCACCATTGTACTTTTGGTGGAATGGCTCTAGCTGATGCAATTAAGTACCATATTTATAAAATGTGTCACAAATCATCTTTCACCAGAGCTTTTAGCAGAGCTTAAACACAGACGTTTGTTGTTTTAAGTTTGGCTTGAGATGTTAGCATTAAACAGAATAATATTTGTAACAAAAACAAGTTATGATACATAACGTATTCTATGATTCTACAGTTTTGTTTAACCAAACCAAAATTTGTAGCAAATCAACCTAAGTATCTTCCAAAGATGTATTAACAACAGTTACACACAAAAGGTCCAAAATACATGAATAATTTTTTAAAAATATGATGTAGATTTCCGCAAGTAAAAAGGTTTATCAATTGATCAGAGAAAATGGCACTAAAATAGGATCTGAAAACATGGGACCCTGTAGATATTGATTGTACACACATATTTTAAATATAGTCTAGGAGCAGCACATAGAAGTCTGTAAAGACTTGTTAAATGGTTAATGTGATTAAATAAATTGTGTTCTGTTCTTCTGTGACCTTTACAAGACATTATTCATCACAGTAAGATTACATGCACACATTACACACACGGCCCTGATCCATTATAATGCTTCATTAAGCAGGTTGCTGTTCATTCAGAATATTACAAATGGCACGCATGGTAAAGATTTTAACGCTTTAGCACCTAAATCTCCAAATGCCACTTTATTCCATATCTACTTAGATACTGACTCTGTGACTTCATCAGTCAACAGGATGATCAGTCATGATGACTGGCCTGAGGGGGCCAACAGTCCTCAACACAAATGAGGGCATTGCATGACTAAAGGAATGAATGGTAGCTCATTGGCTGTCCTCATTTCTAACTGATCCTATGTCTCCACAAGACTGCCGTCACATGAAACCAAACCCAGATCCAACCTCAAGAACCAGGGTTTAGAGAGGAGGCTGAAGAGGTGAGAGCACAGCTCAGGAGATCATCACATGAAGCGGGCTCCAGTGAAAACACTTCCAGACATTGTCTGCTGGAAAAAAGAGCTGTCACGACAAGTACAGCATTGTTCAACCAGTTGTTAACAAGTCACATAGATTAATTATAACAAGTGTAATATCTGCCCAATGGATTCCCCAACACACTGGCAGACTCTCAGATTTTAGTTGCTGGATAATAAGGAGGTCTCAACTCTTGTCTGTGCTCAGAAAAATCAACTCCATTAATTGCAAAGATGGTCACTATTTCTGCTAATGCCACAAACCTGAAATGAATCAACTATTCTGTTTGAATAAATTCAAGCATGCTCATGCTTAAGTGGCCTGCTTGGCTTGACGTCCCATACCTTATGTGTTATACCTTGTTTCTCCTCTTCAGGGAACTGAAGTCTAACAGTCATAACATTTTGATTTATGTTATGAATTTCAGTCTTGATTTTGATCTCTCACCAGGATCATTTCATTATCTTAAAACAAAACATACATACTGGACATAAAGCCCAGTAGTCATTTTCTTAGCTTGTTTTTTCTTCACACTGCAACACATTTGGTTTTTGTTCTTCTTTGGCAAGTTGTCAGTAAAACCTTTTCAGAAATTCTTATCATAAATGTTTTTCTATACACATATGTAACTGTTTCAGCAAATGGATATTTATTTCAAATTAGTAATATATGATTGTTAAAAATAAAACAAATGTAAAATATCTGAGCCTTTAATTTATCACAGGCATGTATCATGTTTACAAATTGATAAAACTGTTTTCCTTCATTCCTGTCTACACGTCACATTTTTACTTCTATGCAGCTTTCACTAATTCTTCTCCTTTCTAAATTAGATTAGAAAGGAGAAATATTATTTTCTTATTCAAAGAATTGACTGACTTCAATCAAAACACCTTCTGTATCCCATACATTGTGCAACAACTCAGGATTCCTGCAACATACATAGTGGTGATAATAGGAGATTATGGTGAACAAAGAGCAATTTCAGTAAAGTCTTGTTCCGATTACAGCGAGAACAAGCCCCATGGCGGATTCTGAGCACAGAGACTAACTCGGGTTACAGCAACTACAGTTGGCTGCAGGCCTGAGGCCAACAACATGATCAGTATTCATACCCACAGCTGGCAGAACCATTATCACTGTGCAAAACCTCAACTCCCTCTCTCTGGAGACTTGGCTAAAGAGACATGCTATTGTCATACAGACATATTCAAACTGTGTCTTTGGACAAGATGCAAAGATGGGAAAGTTTCACTGGCCAAGAAAAAATGTCAGAATATCTGTTTGGATTGTATAAAGTTCTGACTGCAGGTTTTTTTGTGCTTTGTGAACATACAGCAACACACAGATGTGCTACATGTGATAAGTCATAGCTGACAAGTTCTAAATTTGGCTCCTGCAATCTGTGATACATATAAATTAGAAAAACATGGAGAGCCTTCTCAATGTTGAAAAAAATAACTAATATGTTTATAAACATCAAATATCAATCATAATTTAAAAAAAAAAACTCTATTTAAATCTATCAAAGTATATTTTTATCTCTAAAAAACACATTAGTGTTTCAGCATGTAAGATTTGGCATTTCAATGACATATTGTGAAACATGCTGCCGCCCACCACAGCATTGATCTTTTTTATATCTCCCAAGTCACAGTCCTCACCCATATTCAAAATCTGGCACACAACATCTTTCATTCACTTGATTTTTCTATCTTGCATTAGCTTAATTATGTTTAAAAAAAAAAAAAAATCATTGAGGCTCTCAAGGCCATCGTTAGTGGCGTTTGCTGTTCATTAGTCTCTGGGCTGCACTGGACCTCAAAGGTAAACCTGAACAACATGTTATTGCTCTGTTTGTTCTTGAGCTGGTAAATGGTTCTGCTAGTTAACTAATGAGCTAGCCTGCAGGACAAAAGGTCTGGTAATGTTTATAGAGTGTGGTTAAGGGAAGAATATGAAGAAAATATCTAGCGAGAGATTAATGTAGGGTCCGCTATTGTTAAATAGGTTCTTTCACCCATTGCTGTTAAGTGAATATTTCTAAAATCACATGTACAATGTGCACTGCCCTCTTGTATTGTTAAACTCATCTTGTTTCTTAACTGTGAATCATCATCAAGAAAATATCTGCATGTTCATTGCAAATGGTGAATATAGCCATTCAGTCATAGTTTAAATTATGTTGAAGTAAATCAGTCAATGAGTTGAGTATTTCTGAAAGACTCCGTGCCAGTTTAGCCAGGATTAATCCAGAAAATGCACATTTGGAAACCATCCTGATAGGAGTCAGAGGAAAACCTTGGAAAGAGAAACATCTAGATCGCATGCTGTCTTAGATAAACATGAGGGTGAATGGTCACATTGCTACTGAGCCATCCTCACTGCTGCCCGTATGCTGGGAAAGAAAGACAGCTTTATGGAGGTGAACAGAGTTAGGCTTTCTGCGGGGAACAGACACTTTCAGTCTTACACAGCCTTGCAGTTTCATGCCCGCCCACAGGTTGTTTACACATGCATCTGCACCAACCCACTGTAAAGTAAGGCACACACAAATACGCTCCCTCTCAATTGGTCTTGCCACAAGGAAGACACGGAGAGCTGGGTGGCGAGAGATAAGGGCTAAGGTGAGCGAGGGCTGGAAAGAGGTTCAGCCAAAACGAAGGAAACATCAATAGTGAGTGTCTTAGCTGGGCTCTGGGCCACTGTGAGCCGCCAGAAGAACTTAAGCGTGCCTTGGCATAGATTTTGTATCTGTGGAGCTGCACCGGCGGGATGTTCTCCCACATTCTTCCACAAGAAATTCCAGCGTTTAGGGGTTTGTTGATGGCAGTGGTGAAAACAGTTTCAGGCACTCACAAAGAATTTTAAAAACACATTCTTACTGGGCTCAATAAGAAAACGACAGCATATTGTTTCCAAAAACTTTTACTGATAACTGTGCTTGTGAGTAATTCTGCTCTAAACAAGTAAATTCTACTTTCAGTATGAAAACAATTACACACTATCTACAATAAGACCACCTCCTATATGCTTGACAGGCTCAAAGCTAAATTTAAACAGCATTAGCACAGTTACAGTACGTGTAGTATACTGATGGTGCCAGCTCTGGGCTTTTGTCTCAGTTGGCCATTTTTGATTTCCATCCATGCCTAACTATAATCTTCTCTGCCCATCATCAGTAATCATGGTGAGCTTCTAGATAAAAAAGCCTCTCAAGCCAAAGGCCCACAAACAGCAGATTACAGCAAATCAGAAATTAAAATCGGAAGGCAGACGGGCGATGGGACTGAAGGAGAACGAGCAGGGGCCCTCCGGAGCCAAGAGATTTGTTCTGTTTCATTAATGCTGATGAACTTAATTCAATCAATTCTCTACAAGACATCACTGTGGTGATAAACAACTCCTAATGCCATCTGCAGAGGCCACTACAATAAAGCCGTTTTCTTCACATACTACCTTAATCTTAGTGTAGATTTACTCTACTTACCCAGGAAATAGAAATACCCTGGTGGTGCCTGTCTGATTTAAGAGGCCAAAACAAATCCATAAACATGGAGATGAGGGCATGATTCACAATATCAGGGTTTTCCCTGCCGATCTAATTCAAAAGCTGGCCGCCTTTGTATTACTGGCCACCGCCTTTGTATTGAAAATTCCGGGATGTGATGTTGACGGAACGAAAAAAGGCGAAACTCAACTGGAGGGCAGTGCAGCACACGGACAGTCTATAGCACACACACACTCAAGACAAGACTGGCTGAACAACACACACTGCAGCATTAAACAAACCAACTCTGAGGTGAAGAAAACAACTCTGTGCTCAGTCTGTTTCACCTCAACAGCCCTGCGCCCGCTCAGTGTTTTGGACAGCGATGTCTTTCCCCGGAGCTGACGGTGCAGCAGAAAGGCTGCTCTCCACTGCTGGAGATATAATGTTAATAACAACACATAACAATAACAACACTCTGCCTCCCCCTCATTTTGTTATTCTCATACAGGCAGAAGACTGTAAGATGCTTACAAATTAAATAAATCTAAGTAATGCAGTTAACTTTTTAAAATAAAAAGGCTGCGGACCATTTATCTTATCTGCCAGTTCTGTCTCATATTATATTTCAGTGGAATAAGGACATCAGTGAATGGTTTGGCACACAGTATACTGGAGCAAGGCACTGAAAATAGTGCCTCCTTTTCTATTAATGACTCGAATCCTTGTTTTTTTTCCCCATATTTTGTTCCATCTTGGTATAAAATTGAAATCCCTATGGATACTTCTGTCTGTCAAAGCGCATGACACTCTAAAGGTGCACACACAAACCATGTACGCTACACTACCCACATTCTCCAGCCTTTGCCCCCTTTGTCTCAAAAAAATCCAGGGAAAACCCTGATTATGTTGTAATTGCCCATTTTTGGGAAAGTAAAAACAATTAAATGGTAGAAAATTATAATGTCTTAGATGAAAACCCCCTAGGCTACAACCTTTAATTGGATACGTTCTGATAAATGGTGCCCTTTGCCTAAACAATGGGTGAGAAACAGCCAGAGGCCATATTTACATGTCAACTATCACCTGTCAGACAGTGAGGGGGACAAACTAATGAGCAAGTGCAGTTGTATCCTGACATGTCCCCCACACAGTCTGCATTTAGAGAAACACAACAGGGTGGCTTCATGGTAGGTCAAAAGACAAAGAGAGGAGTTAAAATCAAAAATGTTATGTTATCTGCGCAGATTTCTACCTGTTGTCGTTAAGCTGCGTGTATCTGGGCTGAGGATCTGGATCGCCATCATTCACATCGTAGCTGGCATCCGGGTCCTAAGAAAAATCAGATAAGCCGTTAAAGTCAGATGCAGAAGTTTGGAAAGCAAAATCAGCTTGGTGCATTTATGTAAAAGAAATCTGCAGACGTTAAAAACCTTGAAATCTGTACACAGCAATCATTCCTAAAATTACTCAATTTCAATCTGCTCTATTTATTATCTTTATCATTGTCTCCTGCTGACAATTTCTCTGTGTTTCTATTCATTTAAAAGCTGTACTCACATAGTTCTGCATCAGGTCAGGATGGTTCTTCTCTATTCCATCATCCAGGATGGACACCACCACCCCTTTACCTGTGTAGCCCAACTGCCAAGCAGCTTTGGCATTCAAGTCACGGTGGTTGCCGTTGTACTGAGGATGGAGAAAGCAAATAGCTTAGATGGAATCTAATTATGTGAGAGACACCTGAGAGCTGACAAGAATGTGCTTTTAACTAAATCTGGAGTGGCTTAGTCTTTTTTTTTTTTTTTAAAGGCAATCTTCTAAGACATTTTGATAAAGTCTGAAGAATCCAGGAAAAAGACGCTGCTTATTGAATTTCTTCTTCCTTAGTGAAAAGCTAAAGTTTCCCCAATGAGAGGAAGGCAGTATTGCACGGTAACGAAGAGTATTTCTATTCTCTAGCGAGTGTATTCTGAGTGCCACGCTTGCATTCATTATTAATACCCAGCATAGCAAAACAGCACTGAACTGGATGATGGCACACAGTAATCATTTTGTATGCTTTTTGATATGCTTTTGACATTCAACTTGACCTTTGGTCAAAAGCCATGTCTGGCTTTCATCTAGTTCAAAGCTCATCTTTTAAAGTGTACTGCTGGTTACATGTAATGTGTCTGGTGCACCATCCACTGCGTTTTCCTCTTATATATCCGACCCTTATAAATGTTTTCCATCAGATAGGAGAGGATTGTTCCGACCTTGTAGCATCATTGACACTTAAACCATCAAGAAGAAAATCAATTAAAGCTGAAAGTTGTGATCTGCAATTCTGATTCAGATTGAGAAAAGCCTTTTGTGGCTGGCACATTGAGTGAATAATAAATCAGTGAGTACAAAGTTTCATTTTGAGTAACTGCTCATCAAGTTCTTTTCCTTCACCCTTAATGTCAATGTTCTCTCTGCATGGATTTCATGTTGAGCATGTGAGCATACATACAGCTTGAGATCTCGTCCATGATTTATCAGGAGAAAAAAATCTGTCTCATCATTTAGATAAATATCAAAAGAACATCAAATATTCATTGTCACTCACAGCAGATGCTGACCATTAGCATCTGTCCATCAAGGACACCCTGCCAACAGGCTTACCCACACTCTCCGCTGGCCAGCCAGGTTCAATTTTAATGAGGTACAGACTTATTTACTGTCGGGAGAGAGAGGCTGGGTAGGGAGAACGACGGCAGCACATTCCAGCAACCTGACAACCTTTGCACTTCAGGATATATATTACCACAATTATTTCCTATTTAACATACACAGAGTGTATTTCAATAATCAGAAACAAAGATAATATTTTTATATAACTCAGCAAAGTGCAGAGGAACTTGCTTACCTCAATGTTTTTATTCAATATATTAACATACTGTTTAAGTGTGAGATACTATCTTGCAACTAAGAAACTGCACACACTCAGCATTAGTGTATATTAGTATTAACTGTCAGAACAACTGAGATGTGGAGATAAACTGCAGGCTCGTAAAATCAATGTGAAATGATGATGATGTGAACTGTGAAATAAACCATTAGAAGCCTGGCAGAGTTTATGAGTTGAAAGTAAACCAGATCAAATTGGCATTTTTGAAGATTTTAATGTATTTTCTCTTTCCATTAGGCAAAGAGTTGGTCAGCAACCTGTTATGTTATGCTCTGTGATTCAGATTACAATGAGCTACTGGCCACTGAAAGTCTTTATTTATTCTTTAGCGATGCTAGCAGCATGACACCAGGTATGTCTGTCAGGGAATCAGTCCAACAGAATGAAATATCTCAACATCCTTTGGATGGTTTGCCATTAAATTTGGTGCAGACATTTATGATTCCCAGAGGATTCATCCTCATAACCTACAAGTTAAAAATTCCAGTTTATGATGCAATACCTCTAAAACTTGTGGCCTCATTCCAGTCAGCCTCAGATTAATTCTAACCTAACATGCTGAAATGCTGGTTGGTTATTTGGTTAACAACTAACATGTACACATGCTCTTTTGTTCCCCATGTTGAAATGTTTATATTCTACTCAAAGCACAGCTGATCCCAACAGTGAAAAAGGCTTTAAGAGAAGCAAAGGTGTTGCTCCAGTTTTCATGTCTTTTGGTGTTTAATGAGCTTTACAACCTCATGGGGTGCCAACAGACTTTGGATGTTTTCCACTCAAACGTCTACATCTTTTAAGGACCACAGCATGCACCACACTCATAAATAGCACAACAGAGGCTTTAGTCGTAATTCTTTCATAGTATTTTTAGCCAAATTATAATATATCAATTGGTCATTTATCTAACTATTGTTTGAAGTTGTGCTTAAAGAAATAATAAAAGAGGGACTAAATTAAGCACCAAAAGTGGTTTCATTATCCCTTCAATTCTATGAATTGTTATGAGCGTATGGCACAATCTGTTCCTTCTAGTCACACTGATACAACCAGGCAGTAGGCTTTTATCTACACATTTCCCTTTCAAGCTGCTAATAACTACTCCAACACACCGGGAACAGAGTCTGCCTCTGTTAAAGCACAGATATTTTAAACAACTGGTGATGCAAGTCTGCTTTGCATCACCATGAATCTTCCTCCTGCCTAAAGCACCCTCGAAGTAATTGAAGGAAGAGTGGAGCTGAACAGAAAATCTCAGGGGTTGTTACTGTTGCTTTTAACAGGCCAATGTATCAGTGACATTCTTCAAGTCAAATGTAAAAATCAATCAACTGAAAACCATAGAGCTTCAAGATGAATCACCTCTTTATCTCTCTCTCTCTCTGCTTCCTCTCTTTATTGCTGTGCCGTCTATGGACTAAAGTAAACCATCAATTTCAAAAAGCATGCAATTCAGATTTCAAAGGCGCTTTGTGCGTTTTCGCTATTGTTAAAGCTGAATCCTTTAGGTGAACTCACTCAGATTTGTGCTTGTTCAACAAACAAGATACACAACAGCATTTCCACAAAGCCCACATATTGGATTCATACAGGTTTGTCTTCTGACTCAGGGGAAACATCAAAGTCCCAAATTTAATTACCTGTATTGACTTTAGGTAGATAAAAAGCTCCACCAGTGTGCAGTACTGCATTACGCCCCACACACGTACTTGTTTATTCAATAGAGTTTCTGTGTTCATACTCACCAGGTACCACTGATCTCTGAATTTGGGATCTAAAGGTTCTACGAAGGTGTCCCTCTTTTTCCTCCGTTTCACCACCTGTTGCTCTGCCCAAGTCACCTAAACACAGAAAAACACATGTAGAAAAAAGAGTGAATGACAAAACCCTGCTGCAAAGGGCACTGCAAACTTTAATATTTAAAAAAAAAAAAAAAAAAACAGAAAAAGAAACAATTATGTGCTGGCCATGAGGGTCACCGTGTCAAATGAATTAATAGAGATCCCAATTCTCAGCAGGATGACAGCAGACAGAGTGAGATTAGAGGCACAGGGGTGTCGTGGTCTCCTCACTAATGAGACTCACTGATGAATTCCAGAGCAGCCCGAGACTAATTAAAATTTCTGGATCGGTGTAAAGTGGGATGTGCCCATTTATGCTTATGGGTACAACTAAACATGTATGCACACTTACATATACACACAGACTTACAAATGCAGTAAGAGCCTAACAACACAACAGTAACCCAGTCTGCAGCAGGCAAGTGAGCTTTTGTGGTGTGTGAGCTCCTGCAGAAAGTGTTGACAGAAGCAGAATGCATACAGTGAAAATGAGCCTGCATCTTACTCCCTCTGCAGAACTGTGCTCGCTAACAGGAAAAACGCCCGGGTAGACGAGAACAGAAAAACATGTCTGAAAAGAGAGACGGAACTGCCTGCCGCAAGGACAGAGCACCTGAAGTGAAGGACAACCAAATCACAGCGCACCTCTCTCTTTCTCTCTCTCTCTCCGCCTCTGCAGATCACTAGAGACACAAGAGTAAAGAGGGAAGAAGTAATGAAGGTCACATTAGCTGCTACATTGAAGCGCTGCCAATTCAACACTACCATAATGTAACGCTATAATGGAATAATTTCACTTCAAGGAGCCGAGAGGTTTGTGTGTAAGTTCACGTCGGTGTCGCTCCCTTCGCTGGTGAGCAGCTCAATCAGTCTAAGTGGAGGAGACGTTTCCACTTGGATTCATCTGATTCTTAAAGGGAAGATGAGGTCAGCCCTGTGAGGTGCCGCTGTGGCAATTTACACACAAAACTTTTTCACACTGAACATGTGCACTTGGGGGGAGGGGGGGACAGTGTGGTTTTAAGGGCCCTGGCACTGCCAAAGTTAGATTCATGTCTTCTGTTCAAGCTGCAAAAGGTCAACTAATATGCCACTGATATGCATGTGCTTTCTGTTCTTGGGTGAGAGGAAATAACTTGTGAGCTGTCTGTATTTGATTAAGGAGGAAATGATGACCAAAATAAACTAGCCAACCATTTTCAAGCCATTGTGAGTCTGACATTTTACTTCTACATTCAGAATACAAATTGTGAAGAGAATATGTTTAAAAAAAAAAAAAAAAAAGGAAACTAACTATGAACTTTTTCTTTGTGTTGTCAGACAGTGCTCTTGTTTTTGGAGGAAGCACAGAAATCTTATCTGCCTGATAAATACCTGTGTGCTACTGCTTCTGTATTTTTTTCTGGTAAATTCTCTTGCTTTGAAATGCAGACAAACAATGAGCAGATAAATCAAGGTGGTACAGCATGTCAGAGACTGTTAGGAAGAGGGAGGCACATATATATATATTTGCTATTCTTATAATAATGCCAACATTGATGTTTCTATTTTTAAAACTATGTAAACTGCATTGCAACGAGCCCTATGCAGAAATAAGATCAAATTATATTAAATCTAAAATGAATCCGACCATATCAGCAGCTCTTCACTGAATCAATAATATGCATCTTGATCCACATCAAATTTTTAGAAGGATCTCACATCCCTAAAGATTCACAAACCTCCTCTACATTATTATTACACCCAATTAATTTAGCACAGGGAGGAGGATCGACAGGACAGTTTAGAAAGGCAGATGTTGATGCACTCTTCTCAGTAAAGCTTTAATATTGGCTTTCTGTTTAAGAAAATGGCAGTATCAACTGAAATGGCTGTCTACAATCAGAGTCACAAAGACTCGGTTGTACGCTGGGCACAGATTCAACTTCATTACACTAGTCCATGTGATTTTCAGTCAGATATAAACTATTTTCTCTTACGTCATAAGGCGGCCTGTGTGATTTCCCCTCACACATTTCCTTATCTGCTTTTCAGTCAAACATGAAACGTTTGTTTTCACACATACGTGGTTCAGGAATTCAGTGAAAAAATAATCCTCTTTTCAAAACATGAGAGGGTCTTTGCGTGACTTCTTCACAGGAAGTTACGTATATGGCTGTTTATGACTGTTAATCATCATCACCATCAGTGATTTTCCTCTAAATTGTGCAACCATGTGTCATTTTAATGCCATACACAGATCTTGGAAATGTGAATCACAACTCTGCAAAGTTGTGATTTTCCACTTATTTATGTACTTATTTAGGAGACTGATTTAATCCTAGATGTAAGGGAATTAGAGGACAGATAAGCAGCTTGGGTGTTTTCATAAACTATTCAGACAACAAGGATGTTTGTGCCGTCAACTTCCTGCATAATCGGAATTATCTTTACTTCAGTACTTTTACTATTTAATCTGTGGAAAGCAATAAATGAAAGATTAAAATTAATCATGAATTTTAAGTTATTATATAGAGACCACATTTGAACAAAATATTCTATTTTCCATACAGTTTCATGCATTTTTACACAAATAACAGCTAAAATCTTTCTTTAATCCAAGTATAAGAGATTAAAAGTATGTTTTAGGAATATACAGTATGTCCCTGATAGCACCCTTACATTAATCACCAATATTTTTCAAAATAGCACATCAACGAGTATCCTTTTAACTATGGTACATTAAAGAATAGTAAACCGGACTTGAGACCAAAGTCCTTATTTCTAACTAAATGTTTTCTTCCGTCTCCATAACAGGAACAATACAAGTTTTATTTTTCAGCGCCAAACTCATAATTCATGTTGAATAGATTTCCTAATTTTGGCAGGCGTGTAACATCAACAAACATTTCCATTTTCTACTTTGCAATTTTTATGTGAGGGGTCTTTTGAAATCCTTTAATAGTCTGTGACAGAACACCAGAGCACAGAAGTTGACAAACAGCATTTTCATTATAAATGAGCTTTGAAAATGGAAAGCGGTGTCTATCTCATACGTCCAGACCAATCCAATGCAGAACTAATGTTCACGAAGAGACTGCTCAGGTAATGTTTAGGCGGTGAGTCCTATCCGTCCAACAAATAGATTCCCCAACCCACTGCTTTGTCCTTCTTCATTATATAAACATAGTATCGTCCCTCTGAGGCTGAATAAGAGTCTCAGCTAAAGCATCATTACCATAAGGGAACATGGTAATACCAGTTATAGTACAGCTCAGCAGCTTTGTCATTTATATTAATGTTAAAGCTTTATCATGTTACAGCTGCTACCATTCTTGTCACAGTAATGAAACTGGTGATAAAAGCCTTGAGCGCAGTCAAACAAACTGCTGAATGGTGAAGTTCCAACGTTTCTGGAGCAGCTCATTGTTCTGCTTTGTCTGTCCTGTTCCTTCTCACATTTCAATTTACCAAACAAAACACTGATGCAAAGGTGGACTCCCCGTAACAACAAATAAATAAATAAGTAAATAAATAAAACAGAAGGCAGTAGAAGGCATGGAGGTAGCAGATAGGCCCAAGCTTTAAGTCTTCAATAGACACTATTAACAGGACTCTGTTAGCCAGTGTATGAGATCTGGCAGAGGTCCAGGTGCTTTTGTCAGTAATTAGACACTCTTCAAAGAGAGTTTGCTGTGCCTTTTGTTCAGGCTTCATCTCAACCAGTTTAAAAGCTGTGGGGATGGTCTCTCTGTAGGATTTAAAATTCCTCCTATTAGAAATATTGTTGCAATGTTCAAAAATGAAAAGAAAACTGTGGGGTTGATGCAAATGTGAATCAAATTTGCAATGATCAGCTGATTTATAAAAGCTTTGATCAGATTATTAATTGCAGCACAGTTAGAGAAATGCATCGTTGTTAAAACTGGAGAGAGTCCATTAAAAAAAAAAAATAAATGAAAGGATTAGCAAACATTGCAGGCTATTGCAGCATTTGCAAAGCTGTCTTTATTTTAAAAAAAACAACAAACAGATAACACTAAATCTTGTAAATTCCTGTAGGCACTGAGAAGCTGACTTGACCCTTCCTGAGTAGACGGGGGGACCTGAAATTGCAACGCTCCACTTTCTCTGAGGTGCTGTGGGAAAAAAGGAATTCAACAACAGGAAATAGAGCCGCAGCGCTGAAGGAAATCCCAAAGAGGGAGGTGGTCTAGTTCTAACACGGACGCTGACAAAGACAGCAGAAGCTGTTCTATTCCAAGTGTGCACCTGTGGTTTGTGGCCACACAGCATGGCAACACAGCCATCGGCCAGTGACACCTTAAGGCGGGTTGCATTCACTTTTTTTTAAAGGAGGTATATCATTGTTTTTACCGATTTATGTGCAGATTTCTCAATTGCTTTAATCGTCTTTAAACAAGTCTCCAAGTGAGGCGGGCTCAAATAATTGGGTAATTTAAATGTAAACATGTAAATATGATTTCCTGAAATTACAAAGGCAGGAAGAAGAAGAAAAAATCTTGTGAGAAAATAGTGTGAAACATTTTCTCACAATTCTCAAGTGCTTGGTGGGCTTCATCATTAGGAGAAGAAGAAAATATAACACAAGGAGGAGCTCAGATCAGCGAGGAGACAAAGACCCCGACGGAGACTCAACTACAGAGTAGAGGGACCTGAACTGATGTGCTGGATCAGTACTAGAGTCAATCAAATCAATGCATTTTCATAACTGATCTCTTTTGGCTATGGCTATGTAAAGCCAGAGTCATTTGCAATTCATTGTTCATTGTAGCTGATTGCGCTCTGGGTATGCCAGCTGTCAAAAGTGCCAGATCTGCACTCAATTAAAACACCTAAATGTAGTCATGATGTACAGCGTCGTCAGCAAGCGAACCATGAAGGAGCACAAACAATTAAATATCAGCCAGCAATTCCAATTAATAATTTCCACACTGACAGCGAGCTTCAGAGAGCAAAATAAGACTGTTTTGTCTGTTTCAGTGACAAACAACAGATACGACACTGCTCTGAAGTGCTGCTGTCAGGTGAAAACTACATTTATTTATGCCGAGGATAAACAGAATCCAGTCCAAAACCCTTCTGTCAAAACAACACCAGACGTTATTCTGTTTGCGGATATTACACAAAACAACCAAAAATATTATAGTCTACCATGAAACTAAAGCTGTGATGCAGGATATGTATTCTTATTGTATGTTTGACTGTAAAAACATATAGTATCCTTATTGTCAATATACTCATTTTAATGTAGGCCTATCTGAAATTATTATAATGTTCTTCTTATTTGAGGTTCTGTTAAAATGAAACCAACTCTAGAAGCTGATTTTTCCTTCAGGTTGTTCCTTTATTTTAAGTCATGTTTTTACTGCGGTTCCTTGTTTTTAGAATAGAAATGTATTTTTAATGTTATTAAACCCACCCTCCATTCAAAAATATGTTTTTCTTCTTGTTCCTACAGTTGAATGTTTGAGCTTCACTGTGTAGAGTTTGACACTAAAAGACTGTTTTCACTTTCATCTGCTGAAGGTGAAAAGTTTCTCTGCGCTCACTGAAAATCCAGTTTTAAGGTGTGGGCCTATGAGCAGGATTTGTGACATCACAAATAGTTTGGAAGCCAGTCGTGGTCCAGTTTGCAACTTAACACAAGTGTGATGTTGAAACTTGAAGCAATAAGTCTCATCAACATCCATCAATCGTAGCCCCTGAAATAAACTTCTTACCTTGGGATCTTTTTGTAGACGGACTTGTGTCCCCCTGTGATCTGACAGCGATCTCTTCACCAGTGTACGATGCCGGAAGTGATAATAATCACCAAATACCTAAAAAGACAAAAGGATAACATCAGTTATCACATAAGAGCATTTACATTTCTCTCTGTTATCTAACAATTCCTCTACAAATGATGATTGCTTTAATTAGCAGAATTGGTCCAGAGTAGTATTCACTACAAAACAGTGATTGATTGAATCACTGAATAGACAGAATATCAATTTGATAATGTATTGACAATTTAAAATACCAAACAATGGCTCTCAAATGTGAGGATCTGTTTGTTCTTCTCAACATCTACATCACTGTAAATGTGAATCCTTTGGGGAGTTTTTAGATTAGGTAAATTGATTGAAAAGATATCTTCTAATTGATGTTAGAAATAAGTGTTAGTTGCAGCCCTAATCTAGACTAAGAGAGGGTAGAGTAGCGCATGTTATCAAGTTAGATAATAATGTTAAAGGAGTCCAAAGGAACATTTTAACATTTAGAGTTAACTACTGTGTTCAGCAGCCGACCAATCAAAACCCTGTGAAAGTACTCAGATGCTCTTAACTGCTCAATATGCTCTGAATTGTTAATTAATGGTTTCATTAAAGAGAAAATGGGGAAATGCAGTTAAATTGAGAGCTGTAAACAAAATTATCACCACACACAGTACACACAGTTTAACATATTTAGCAGCAGCATAAACATAGATATACAGTACATACTGTATATATGGTGTAAAAAAAAGGGGGGAAAAGAAACATTTTTGTAAACAGACTGGGATGCTTTTTGTCCCAGCGAAGGTTGATGTAGAGCTGAGGTACTGCAGTGTGTGCTGCAACATTCCTTCACTCCAAAAGAGGCACGGTTCAGTCCCCAAACTCCTCTGCTCCCATTTAATCACAGTAAACAGGCCAATTCTAGCCAGGCTGACACACACAAAAAGCCCCTGCACACAAAGCCAGTGGACAATGGGGAGGAAATAACCAAGAGCGAAGACACACTTTACAGTGATATTCAGCTCAGAGGTGGAAACACAACCACAAGTCCGTGTGTGTGTGTGTGTGTGTGTGTGTTTCCGTGTTTGTAAAACCATTAAAGAACGAGACCAAAGGAAAATGCAGGATATAAAAGGGGATAAAACGCTGACATCCAAAGGCATTAGCTGAGCCGATGGTCCCTTTTCTGAAGAGGAGAAGAATAAGAGCAGGTAGCGTCTCCATTGTGTTAGCCAAGATAAGAGCCTGGGAGGTGGGACATGGATGGAGAGCGTCAGGGTCCATTAACACCAATAAAAAAAACATTCTTGAAACTCAGATGCTCAGACAATGTCCACACTTATCACAGTTTTTTCATGGTGCAATCTGCATTTCTGGGCACATTTTCATGTAGAGAGGTATTTTCTATCACGCATGAAGTCACACCAGAGGCAACATAATGTCAGTTATTTAGAGCACAGTGCGATGTAGTTTTAAAAAAAAGGAGGAAAAACATGAAGGTTCTGGTGTCGGCGCATCTGAATCAAAGAGAAACAACTTATTTCTAAACTCTCCATTCTGTAAGAATTTATGCAATTCATGGTAAAAGACACAGACCCCAATATGTCCAACGGCAGCAGCGTCAACAGATTGTAACACAGCCACAACACATGCTGAGTTTTTATTAAACAGTGCCACTTTTACTATCTGTCAACTAGAAAACCACTTTCCCGCTTTACTACTCTTAATTGCTCTCTTCGCCTGAAAGTAAAGCCATCTGATAAAGTGCGGTAAGTCCACAAACATCTGGAGGTTGTCAAAAGTAATTCTGGGGATTGAATCAATATCTTATGAGGAAATATGGGTGTAATATTTATCACAAAATAACTCCTGGAATGCTTTGATCATCACGGATCAATGATGTATACCAATAAAGGGCTTCAAAGGTTGAATTCTTAACAAGTCTTCAAAAGGTTTATGATCGATCCCAAAAGCTACTTCTCCTTCGTCTTCTTGAAACTAACTTCCTTAGATGTTACAACAGGTAGAAAACTTTACATGGACACTTCCACAACTGCCCCACAGGCACAAGTCAAGCAATGGACAAGATTTTTTCCAAGACAAACACTTGTATACATGCATTAAATGCACACATATACACATACAGGGTTAGAGGTCACCCCACATTAAAAACTGCTCAGTTGTTACAAACACATTCACTCACATTTTCTCACCACACTTAACAGAAGTCAGTCCATTGTAGTACGGCTAAATGTCCACCCTGCAGCTCAATAGTCATCTGGCAATCAGCAACTACACTTAAAAGCTTATGTTTTTGACCATTTAATCCGGAGACCACATTGTTTCTGTGGGGTTTAACTGCTTTTCCACTGGAAAAACATTTAGATGGGAAAAATGTGGAAACAGACGGATCAGGACTTGCGAGTGACCATTACTGATGCGATAAGCTGAGCACTGATAGAGCAGAACAGGCTTAACTGGTGCTCTCCGAGTGGCCTATTACTGAAGTGAGGCATTAATCCATCAACCTCATTAAAATGCACGGTAACAGACAGTGGAAAATTACTGTCTGCTGGTTTGTTTGCATGTTTGCTCCCTCCACGCCTGCCAAATTTACCTTGTGGGAAAACACTTATCAAAAGGTCTGGTGTCTCATCTCCAGTGACTGTTGACACAATTATGTTTTACAAAGAGCCAAACAATGTCTGGAGACAAACTGGAAAAGAGGTTTGGGGCTGCAATAAAGTGATATGAAACAGTTTTCTATATGGAGCTGTGACTGACAAGAATAAAGCCGGTGGATTATGGAAATTCCACTTGAAGAAGAGGCTAAACTGCAGATAAATCAATCATGGCATATTTCCTTCGCATTTTAACTTTTAACTGCATTTTATTTTGGGGGCATCAGGATGTAGGGCATTATCATATTTTCTTTGTGCATCAGTGAGTTGAGATAAATTGAGAAAATGAGCCGTGCGCAAGCACAAACGATACACCCTCCTAAAATAGTTCAGCAACTTGTTTATATAATGAGGCTGGATTCTAATTACTCACAGCGGTGAACGGGTAGGACAGGGGCACAGCCTGCCACAGTGGCAGCTGGACATAACCAGCAGTTTCTTTTAAAACAGGGCAGTGCAGACCACGCTGCCCCCGCACACCTGGAAATGGGTTTGCACAGCTGGTCTGCCTTTCTGCCAAACTACATGTTCTCTACTCATTGTTTTCCCCCTTAATTATTTGTCTTACAACAGTCATTCTGCCTCTCCTTACTCAGTGACCTTTAGTTTTATTTTCAGTCTATATTATTTATATACTTGGGCAGCACAGTGGCTCAGTGGTTAGCACTGCTGCCTCATAGCATAAGGTCCTGGGTTTGAACCCCAGCCATCCAAGGTCCTTTCTATGTTGAGTTTGCATGTTCTCCGCATGTTTGCATGGGGTTTCCGCCAGGTGATCCGGTTTCCTCCCACCATCGGAGACATGTACGTTAAAGTTTAGGGCTGTTTCTATTGTGTGACAATAGAAAAGTTGTTTATTTTGTTGTGTTGCAAATCATAGTCTTCACAGCAATATTTTTCTTCATTTGGAGTCTGTCCATCTTTTGCACAGCTTTTTACTCATGAAGTTTTTATTGCACTGTAACAGAAGTAACTAGCGTAGTTGTCATCAATTCCCCACCACTGTCTGTCTCTCCTCTGCTCCACCGAGCTCCGTGTGTGGAGGGGCTGAGCCCTGCCCGCGGTGAAAAAGAGACCAGAGAAGAAAAGACAACAAACTAACATGACCACAAGTGACAGCAAAATGCAGGAGAGACTATGTTTATATATGTTATTTACCTATGTGCACTTGTTTCATTTCAGCTCAGAATGAGAGTTTCTACTGCATTTTGCTGTCATTTATGGTCACACTACTCTCCTCTGCTCTCTGTGGTTCAGCAAGGGCGGAGCTGCCCCTCCACACACACTAACACACACGCGCGCGCGCGCGCAGCATGTGCTCATGATGGGGGGTGCACAGACCAGAAACTATTTATACATTGAATTTACAGAAAATGTGCTATATGGTGATACGTACCATTATCTGGAAATGAAATTGCCTATATCAGGATATGAGATTTTGATCATATCGCACAGCCCTATTAGGGTTAATACTCCTGTCAGTGCACCTGACCGAAGGCACTAGCAAAGAGAACTGGAGTTGGTCCCCAGGTGCGGCACTGCAGCTGCCCACTGCTCCTAGTGAGCATATACAGGATGGGTCAAATACAGAGGATCCATTTCATTTCAATGAATGCAAGTACTGAGAAATGACAATAAAGCAATCTTAATAAGAACATATGATTAATGGACAATTTTGGTAGCCTTGAAGTAGACATTCACTTTGTCTGCAAGAGTTACAGCAAAACTTTTTGACACATTTCCACAACAGAGATGCACATGCAGGTGAAGTGGTGGCTGGCATGCAGAAAGTGCATCAATTACACAAATTAGGTAGGTATAAACTATTAAATTTATGAAGCCTTATAAGGCAAACCGGTGCTACCTTATTTATCAACACAGTGTCATTCTCAACAAGCTACTGGCCACATTCCTCCACTGTGTTTATAAATACAGATTATGATTCTTGGCACAGTCGACTGTGTACTTCGATTGTTCAGAAGAAGCTAGATTAGACCATCTAATGGTGTTGACAAAAACAAGCAGATTAAATACGATGGTGAAATATAGAGTGTTAGAGTGAACAGGACAGCTGGGAAATACCCCAATGACTTCAACAGGTACAGGGGGGCAGAAGTTTGACATTGTGATTAGAGTGACCATCCTTCATCCAGAGTGCCTCAGTTCAAACCCAAATAACACACAATGTCCCAAACTGAATCACTATCTGGTTCAAATGTTTTGTGACTGTGGGCACAAAAACAAGGGTTTTCTCTTTCTAAAAACTGACTTTCTAAACTTTTGATTGCACGTTTCACCTACTTCTGTACAATTATTTCTTGGATTTTTTTTTAAATGACCGATCTCTCAGTTTTGCTCTCCAGTTGATATTTTACTTTAGTGTGAATTCTTGCTCCATCTTGTTGATCTGCACAGAAAAACATTCTCCTGCTTACATCATATTACCCTCTGCCATGTGCTCAGCTGTTTGCAGATGAGTAGCTCTCCAACTTCTGAAACCCTGCTATCAGTCACCCAGTGCCAATATTTTCCCCATCATTATCTCCCCCTCAGGTCACAACAGTTGAGTCGCAAAGCCTGAGGACCTTTATCTTCAAGTAAAAACCCTTCAGTCCCACTTCTTCTTCTCCTCGTACCTGACCAGGGTGGGAAATCAGCACGAGCCTACCAGCCAAATGCTGGTGAAATATGAAAGTGGCTGGTAGATTTCAGACACAAAATAATGATTTACTATTAAGTGGCTGGTGAATTTGAACATTTATCTGTCAGTGGCTGGTAGATGTTCACATTTTAAAAAGTTAATTTCCCACCTTGCACCTGACCTTGCTCAGAAAAAAAAAAAACATTTTCTCTACTCGTCGCCCACTTCTTTACCTACAATTTCTCATGACTACAGACTCAAAAATTTCCCTCATTCTGTTGGTTGTAGTTATCATTGTCCTGAAAACACTGAAGGGAAATAGTGTTGAAATGTGGGTCAGTGTGGGTGTGCTGTGGGTTTAGGTGTAAAAATACAAATAATTGTATTTGTCAGTGAAAGGGAAGCCACATCATTTCAGAGAAACATAATGTTCATTTGATTGCAACACAAGTGAAGTTTAAATGTGGACAAATATCATACTGTGATGTGATGCAACGCTGGGCAAAACCCATGACATTTTTACAACTCATTAACTTGTAGGTACACAGTGAAAATGTCATGGTCGACCACGACTAAGATAAATATAAAATACACTGATAAACAATAATTATTCTTGCCAACTCAAGATCGTAATGCAAAAGATTATACAATGACACAATTATTTGGTTGCTTATTTCTAACAACAAATACATAGAAGTAAACTAACAAACATGAGCTTATTGTATGCTCCATCCTCCTTGGGTCTCCTTTGCATTAACAAATAGGGGAGATAGTGACTCGTCCGCTGCAGCACACCTCGACTTTATGGAGTGGACTGGTGTGTAAAAAGTTTACAGTGTCATGGCAGAACTGCTGCAGGGCTGTTAGCTCACGGGTCGATGAGAGCTGTCCTCAGATGACTAACTCTTCACAGCGAGATCTTTATGGTGCTGTGAGGGTAAAGTCAGATGCAGTAAGCACACAACAGCACACATACAAAAGCTACACAGGCCTTATAACACCAAACAAGCCCCAATTGTACTGGGTTTGTACAGACTATCATAATCTATTATAGAAAACTCAATACATTGGAAAAGTAGACACACTATTGCTCAGCGCTCTATTGTTTCCCTCTGTTAGAAAGACAACATGGCCACTGACCTGATAAACCCATTAGTCCCACATGTGAATCACTAACATGATTGCTCTCAGATGGATTTTCTTTGACAAAAGAAAGAAAGGGGTGGTAAAAGCAAAGAATAGCCATAACCCTCTGGCCCCTGAGTGAATACACTCACTCTCACTCTTCTTTTAGGCCAAAGCTGGCTGACTGACTGAGATGTGAACTTTAGCCTCAGGGTGGAGTCAGAAGTCATCTCAAAGAATTGGACCATCCTGAGCAGAGCTACAATCAGCAGGTGCTGCAGTGAAAGGATTTCTGACAGAGTCATTCTGACCTCGATCTGAGAAGTATTTAAAAAAAAAACCCCTCTCAGAACAGAGACGTGCTCCTTTAGACAAGAGGCAACTGTGGGAACTCTTCAACATTTCCAAATAAAACCAGTTTACTGGCATCAATCTCCTCCAGTATGTTTGAGGTGTGAGTCTGATACCTTACAGTTCTCGTCAGATGTTGCACTGCTTGGGTCACAATTGAAAAGAGTAAATAATTTCCAGTGACTTTGTTTCAACACAAAGTAGCAAACAGTTTCGATCACAGTGTAATTCACTTGCAGACTAATGGATGTGAATCTTTTCTATGAGCCGTGGCCCTTAATGATTTTAAATATTGTTTACATGTCTTTCAGATAGAGCTATTAGACAACAAGACAACCATCAATTTAGAAGCACTTGCTTCATTCAGTATAGTTGATACCACACCCGTTGCAGAGGCAAGAATCAATTCTTCAGCTATCATATGCAATTTGGTGGATGTTCAATAAGACAGGTGACTTTGTAAAAGGGTAGTTAAGGTTTAACTGTCACTGATGAGGCTTTTAAACAATTAGTCTGCTGGCTGTGATATTCATCTTGTTTTTTTCTGAAAAAGAAACATGTGATTTTTTAAATCAAGTATGCTGTGCACGCAACTTGGTATGTGAGCTTTTTCTCAAGTGCTGAAGGTTTTGATGTACAACAGACAAACAGTCTCCACTTGTAACCGGAAAGTTAAAGTCAAGTGCAAAGTATGAGTCACCGTCTAAAATACAGTATATCCATGAATGCACGCTGCTTATCTTCCTCTGTGTATTGCTTTTTTTTTCTGATTATAGCAGCTATTCATTATTCTTCAAGTAAGATTTTATATTCATTAATTTTTAATACTCTGTTTAATTTATTTTGCTGTAATCACCTCCGAGGCTGCTGCAGTGCCTCTGTGTTAACCCAATACAAGGTCCGTCAGTAGCAAAGTCTTCAGGCATAATCTGTTCAGAGAATGACAGATAATCTAATTTGTGTGGTCTTCAAAGGGGAGTTGATGAATTAAACCTTTCAACTATCAGTAATGGAGCAAAATATCTGCTTAAACTGGACACATTATTCATTTAGAAATGTACAAATCCAAAATTTGATTGCTGCCGTGAAGAACTTGTGTCACACACTAACACAGGTGGAGTCGTGAAAGCAGCACGTTAGCAGATCAGCAGCAGCAGCTTCTGTGTCTAAACAGGACTTGTTCAGGCACAGTATTGTTTGTAAGTCACCTGCATTTCGTCAGTGGTCAGATCCCAACACATTATCACTGTAGTTACAGGTGTAAAACGGAAGAAACCGATATCTAGGAGGGCTAAGTCAAGGACAACTGGATTGGTTTTAGATGCTTGAAGAAGTAAAACTACGCTCGCTTCAAGTTGTATTGCTGGTGTATAGCACGAACGAAACGCACCCTGCTACACAGCTTGTGTAGACCGCATTGATTAAAGAGATTAAAATATTCTGACAACTGAAAAGCGCATCTGAAACACTTCCTGTATAGATGAGTCGTAACAATAAATAAACCAACTATGTAACACTGATCAAAAGTTAAGTCTTCCATCTGGACTGGAAAAGTGTGGCTGTTTCAATGTAATTACCAAACCAACAAGCCAATAATAAAATAAAAGAAATTCAGTGGTCAATTTGATCATATCTAGAAAAAATAAAATAAGGCCTACACTACAAGGAAGACTCATGTCATACTGCAGGGGAAATGTTCAACAATATTATGCATTACACAATATAGCCTATTTATGCAAATTTACTGATTAAAAACTACTTTAATTTTTAAAATGTGGGGAAAAAAATCTGTTAACTGAAGGGCTATTATATTTTTATATTGTGCCTCAGTATAAATTTTTTACAGATGCTTTCTTATACAGCATGCAGTATGAGCACTTACAACACATTTTACTCTTCAAAGACTACAAAGAGGTTCAGCCCTACTTACACAATGACTACACTCGCTGTGGCTTCCTTTACGAGAAATAGGCAGCAGAGATTTTTCTATCTTGGGGGTGCAAATCTGTTGAAATTTTCAGATGTGTGTCATTAAATTAAAAAAAAAAAAAAAAAGAGAGAAATTGAACTCCAAACATATGGACTCTCAAAGACAACTCATCATTATGGAGTGTTAAATCAAGAGGAACCGATCCAACCTGTCTGCTGTATGATTAGTGTCACAGAACTTCCAACGTGATGAATCTCTAATCACACTTGTCTAGTAAATCTGTTCTGAGCCGGAAAACAAACAACTTTTCATGATCAGTCTGCTGGAAATCAAAGGTCACCCCATTAGACTCATATTAAGTTACGAGATGATCTCTCCAAACACGTCGTCAACTCTCATGCAGATGCCTTGATGAGCTCATCCTCATTAGTGGAGGAATTCGACTGCATCCAGCGCTAGTTACCCAGTTAGGAAGAGTGTGTGCGTGCGTGCGTGTATGTGTGTGTGTGTGTGTGTGTTTGGAGGGAGGAAGGGGGGGGGTCTGCAAAGGAGAGGCAGCTAAACTGAGATGGAGGAAATTGGAGAGGGACGCGGAGGAAGCAGGTTTTATCACGAGGGAGGCCATTCCATCAAACGGAGTGCAAACTGTATGATTGCTTTTGACACCAGGAGGGAATATTAAATCTAATCTGAGCTTTGAATCTGCATTAAACTGTAGAGTAAAACTGACCAGTATATAGTTTAAAGGGGGAAAAAAACTGCTCTTCAAAACTGGGGATGGATTTTGTATTCCTGGGATCATTTACATTTGGTGTGGGGTTTTTTTCTTCTTATTCCGATGGATAACTGGCCAAAGTTTGTTTATATACAGTGTCCTGATTTCATTATCACCATGTTTTGGCTTTATTCTGCTTTCAGAAAATTACCAATCTGTATTTAGCAAAAAGAATATCCCAGTTAAAACATACATTTCTGCTGAACACCAACAACTCCATTATTCTTTAATTCTTTAACACACAAAAACAAGTTATCTGATTTCTAGTGATAACCTATTACCTCATAGTAGTTTATTTTGTTGTAATCTTGTTTTCATGAAATCACAAATTAAGTAGCAGATGATGATAAATGCTTAAATGAAAGAAAACTCTTCGAAAACACGTTTATCACATGTTTATGGCGCACAGTATGTCTTTCCTGCTTCAAACTCATTTCATTTCAACCCAGGTAAATTGCCTCTCGGTCCCTACGGGCCCCCTGCCAGGAGTATTTGAATAAACGTCATTATGTAAGTATACATGAAAGCACGCTGCATAAAATCCTGGGTTGGACAGAATTAATGTGCGCTGATGAAAAAGCATGAACAGAGACTTTAAGACAAAAATATGGGCAGAGCCACAGATTACGGCACTGAATTAAATGATTAGGCTGAAAATTGTAGACTTGTTACCTAATTTCTGTTTTGTAATCTAAAAAATGATCACTTGAGAGGTTTATGGCATCGTGAGAGATTTTGAAGGTCAGTTTAGGGAGGTATACGCGGGAGTAACGTCCCGGACAATGAGTCTGAAAGCTGAATCTGAGGCTTTTTCTGTAAAACTAACAAGTTAAAACTGACAGAATTACTTGGCCTGTAAACGTTACGAATGCAAGAGGACACGCAACTGTGAGTCTTCATTTCAAATATAACATCACATTAATAGCCTGTTGCGTTTTTCTCCCACTTGCCTCCCTCTCTCTCTAACACACACACACACACACAGAATAAAGGCAGAGCAAAAGGTGATTGCCAGTGGGACAAGTGCTAATAAGATTTAACTCTGGCATCTAATTTTATCTCCTCTCTTTCCTCTTAAAGCACTGAGAGCACTGCTGCTGGACAGAAATACCAAACAGGTTCTTCCGACCCCAATGAAGGACTGTTGGGGCCATTTGAGGAAGCTGCACTCTCTTAATTTCCTAACAACTCTCCATCTAAAACATTTCCATCACTGTCCTCTTCCCTCCACAGAGGACTGAGCCCTTTTGTCTCTGCAGCCACCACAGGTAGCCAACCCCTCTGCACTTCCAATTTAATGGACTGTCATGACGGTCTTCCCTAAGGTTCAGAGCAGCGACATTGTGAGTGTGACTTTGAGAAAAATGTAAAGAGGACATGTTTCTATATTGGTAGGTGAAGGACTTTTTCCTTTATAATAAAAAGTTTCTCCAGTAAAGAAAACTTCTGTTTTTGCTGTAGTCGTGATTTTTACAGGGTCTCATTTGACATTTTTGGTTGAATAACATGCATTTGTCAAGCGAATACTTTCCACACTAATTTATTTTCCCACACAATCGTTGGGTTTCGGTTATTTCAACGTAACTCAACATGTCCTGCTCCACACGGCTGGCATGAAATTGAGCCACAACCTCGTTCTACTGCTGCCAGCGCCTGAGGCTACACACATTACAGTCTGTGATCCCCTTCGCTCTGAAAAAGCCTCCAACTCATTGTGCTCCTCCTGTCTGCACTGTAGGTGAAGTGGGGTGAAAGAAAGACAGATCACAAAACAAGATCCACCACACAGATGGACGAGGGGAAGCCCTCGAAGCCTATCTGTTACCCTTGTTTCCATGGAGATCAGGCTACAACAATAAAAATCAGTTAAGGCTCAGTTTTGACCATGTGCTATCTTTGTAAGAGAGTTAGGACAGAAAGAGATAGGTGATAAAGTATTTGGTATCGTCGCAATTTTACAGAATCTTTCAAAAGGTCCTAAGCAAGCAACAATGAAGAGATTTTACTTAGGAATGCAAAACAAATTGTCCTGTGCGGTGTATTCCTTTACAATGCAACAAGCCTTTTCAAAACATGACACAAACCAGACATAACTGATGTAGATTCCTCTGCAGGTATGCATTGCACAACCTCAACTTGGTGATTATGGAAAAAATTGTTGAGCATGTCATTCTGGTTGAATGACTGACTGTCTCATCAGCCAGTACTTATCTGTACCACCATTGTCTTGCTTGAGGAAAAACTACAAGCTGAGGCTTTCTGCTTCGATAATGTTATCGCACGGCTCTTAATTTAGTCTGGACAAAATCCTCTTGCTGATTCTTCCCCAGACTTAATGGTGAATTTGATCTAATAATGAGTACCTGGTGCCTTATAGGTCACTACACACACACACAAAAACTTTCTCCTCCTGCTCAAATCTGTCCAAACATCAATTTCATAGATAAATGTTCAGGAATAGGCGAGAAACTGATGTTGCCAAAAATTGATCCTGTGAATGCTCACACATAAGTAGTAGTGGTGTAACGGATCGTAGTTGATCCATGATACGTACGGATCGTCCCCCCACAGTCCGGCACGCATGTGAACTGCAGATTAATTGCAAAATTTAATGTCTCGTTTAAGACAAAGTAAACAAACTGCTGTAAGTACAAGTCATGGACAGATAGCACGTCGCTAACAGGGATTTTGAAGAGCGACAATCAAACCAGCATCAAATGCGTCCGAAGTGACATCTGTAGGTATGTTTACATGTTGTTTAATGTGCTGCAGCTGAGCAGCTAATTAGCTACATAGCTGCTAACTGACATTAGTGGTGCACTTTTCCCTCAGTGAGTATTTGTTTGGTGGCTTTTTCAACAAGCTGCAGGACAAGACGTGTGTTCATGTTTGTAAGTTTTGATGATGATGCTGTTGTTTCATTCACTATCATATTTAAAAGGCCTCATATTGCAATTTAATTTAACAAATGAGCGTTGAATATTTTATATATTTTAAGATTTTATTTAAACATTGGACATCTTGAATGTTGTTTTCATTTAAGATCATGGGCAAAAGTTCCTTGCTGTGTTTTACAGAATATATAGAAAACAAACTTTTATTTGTTTGACCCCTTTTTATTTTTTAAATTTTTTTTTGCTGATCCAAAAAATGATCAGATCCATGACTCAAATCCGAACCGTGAGTTTTGTGATCCTTTGCACCCCTAAAAAGTAGTGAAATAAGCTACCACGAAAAGGTCATGTGTAATGAATATTTTTCCTAATAACTATTCTTAGTCTGCACAATGACACAGATCACCAAAAGGTGCATAAACACACATGACAGGCACACTCATTTACCAGCTACCTGGTAGAGATTACTTTTTTTTTTTTTTTTTTTTTTTTTTTAAAGATCTACACTGACATCAAAGTTTCCCATAAATGAGCTGCATCTACAACTGTGAATAGTACCAGGAAATGGCTACGGACCATTTCTGAAAGCACTTTCAGAAGATATTCATCTGTTGGAATTACCCAGAGGACATCCTGTAAGTTAAGGATAATTTCCTTGAATATTTCAGTCATCTTTTAAGAAGGTAAAGCCAAAGACTGTTACACCCAGCTCTTGTGTAGTGTATAACAGCTGGCTGGATCTGATAAGGAGTACATAAAATTCAAAAGGCAGGATAAGTATCACAGCTGAATACAATGAGATTACTTCTCAGATGTGGCAATGAATAACAGGTTATCAGCTGGTTTTATACTGTTCCCACAGTCATTCCATAGAAAATACTCGAGTGTCACCTCAATGGTGGCAGAAAAAGCCTAACATAAGGCTTTGAAAAGTTTATTAAGGAGTAGTGTAGGTGAAATGAATGTTTTTTTATGTGAAAATAGACATAGTATTGAAAAAGATGCAGCTTAAATCAAGGGTGTGTAGTGTGTTATGCAGGTAAATGCCCTGAGAATAATGAACAAACATCAGTCAGTATAATATTCTTTTATTGACAATGAGTATGAGGCTGAGTGAAAACACTGCCAATGTCAATGAAATAAAACTGAAATTAGTTGAAAGCAGTAAGTCTATTTAAGAGAAGTTTAATCAGGCTTTCAATGGGTCATCATAGTTTATTTTACCCCATCATGTTCTAATCTTATGAAAGAAATACATGCAAACTGCGTCCAGCTGCAGCCACCACTGCTGCCACTCACAAGGCTTAATGCTTTTGTTCCTACTGATCTGAAATTGATGTGTTTATTTATGTGGGTGAATGTCGATCAACAAAATTATTCATAATTTCCATTCCCTTGGCAGTGTGAACAAATGAGTTCCTCCAACCAAATAATTCAGCAATCGGGGGAAGACATGTTGAATGCAGATACAACGCAGAATTATTCATAGACAGCGGCACAGCGCAAAACAACTCCGTTCTCATCTATATTACGAGAATGAAAAGCCATCACTGCCTTGTCAAGGAACATTAAACTCATATGACATGGCTGCCTTTATTTCAACTCCCTGTCAAATAAAGCTACGCTGGGTCCGGCGTAAAATAATATCAATCAGACACTAGTTCCAGAGAGCGGAGAGTGTACAGACATTAAGCAGCGTCTTGCCTTGCATATTATATGTGATCCTGGCACAGAAAACATCACAATCAAGTCCTATGTCGATACAGTTTAAGTAACACAACATGAGTGTAGAGGGAGCTGTGCGTGCAAGATGAATTACCAAAAGCTATTATGAGCACAGTATCCATCTCGGCGCATTTGACTAACTTCAACGTCAGACCACCGGCCTACTCAAAACGTGTGTTAAGCGTGTACCTCTGAACTGTGCTATTTTAGTCAGATTGTCTTGTTGGTGCATATTTGTGTCTGGCAGATGTTCTGGAGGGATTGAATTTCTCATGAAAGTGAGCAGAGATAATGATTGTTTACAGTTTGGGAGAGGCCTGATAAGATCAACTAAAAATGTGCAGATGTTCATTTCCTCAGCTTTTTCCATGATTTCCATACAGCGGATTACAGCTAGGGTCCGAAATTTGTAATTTGAAACTTTTTGACTCACCTGCCAAGGGGACTAGTAGCTGAAAAAATTTTTTTTTTAAAAATCCACCGGCCAAGCATGTTTTTTTACCAGCCAAAATAATAAATTGGCTTCTTGTGTCACATGTACATTCATTTCAGTACATTTCGTTGAGATAATAAGGTATTATATTGAATACTGTAGCTAGCAGGTGGCAAGTGACAGTTTAGCAGAAAGCTGCGTAAACAACCGTAAACAATGCTGTGAAACTAGGAGCGGTCTGTGGATGACGCTCCTCAGACACATACACATACAAAAAACACATACATACACACACACACGTCTACACTGTACAGTGACAAACATGAGCAATTTCCTCTGAGTCATCATGCAGGATATTTTGTTACATGACTATTTTGGTACAAACATTTATCCACTAGTGAGGCAGACAGCCTTCTGAGATTTACTGGCCAAACGGAAAATCAACCCACATTTGGCGCTTAGCAGGTGTTAATTTCGGACCCTGATTAGAGCACTGTTTAGATGTTGCTGTCAGAGTGAGTGTTGAAGCCAACACGGGCTCGACTGGCAAATACATTTCCAGTAACTTTATCCGTCCTCTGTGCTCATGTTCTTTTCTTCTATAAAAATAGTCCGGCTGTTGGATATTTTGTCGAACACACCTTGGAGGACAAGAGAACACATAATAACATATTGCGAAAGAGGTCCCGAGTGTGTTTGCCGAAGGTCTAAATGGGACACTGGTGAAGATGTCCATTAAACAGCATGTCATGGCAGACACTACTGTACTGCTGGGTGGGTCCTCACAGAAACAGGATGTCCGGGTACACAGACACCGAGTCATCCTCTTCCCCCACCACCTCCTCAATCTTACTCACAGCAGGCGAGAGTGAAAACAGCAGAGCCGAGCATAACACAACGGCTGGGTAGTGGCGGTGACCTTACGGTGCTACCAATTCCTCCTGTAGATACTTTTATTTTTCCCCACAGGGACATTTGATTGTTACTGCACCAATACAACATCAAGACACACAAATAAAATTCAAATCAAAATCCAAAAATTAACACCCTTTTGTGTAATTACATCGCAGCATTGTATCATCAACAGAATTCATACGCTGTACATGTTTGGTTTTGGAAAAAAAGGATGCAAATGATGATAATCTAGTATGTCACCTCATATTTAAAGGATAAGGCTGGCAATAAACAAATCACCAATCAAGACTAAAACCAATAATGCGTTAGTCCTCAACCTCAAGCCCACTGGTCTTACTGAAGATGTAAATCTTCATAAATATAAAGTCGCATTTTTTAAAAACGCTAAGGGATTTCCTAAAACAGCTGAATACTGTAGTTTTCTATTAAATGTTACACAAGCAGGAGTAAATAGTGCATTTGATGGGGACTATATTCACTCATTTTTGTGCTCCTTTAATAGATTAAAGCAGCAGAATCGGCCATGTTCAAGAAAAAGAAGGCACATGTCACCCAGTGCAACAGTGTGTTTTTAATAGTTTTTGGACAACAATGGGGCTCTATTGATCAGTTATAAGTTATATCAGGCTTTGGCTACACAGGCAATACTTGTTAATATGATTAATTCACAGTTTATTTTTGTCTTTTAATGCTATTTGTTGACAAGAGCAACTGACACCTACAGGAATGCATCCACATTATAACTTAAAAGAGAAGGAAAAAAAAATGTGACAGCTTTCCTTGTTGGCTCAAAATATGAATATTATGATTTGATTCTGAATACCAAAAGAGTTACTCAGTTGCCTACCAAGAAAATGACACTTCAGTCACTTGAACCTGCTCAATGCTGACACAAAGTTGTGCCCTGTTTCTCTATAAGTGCGTGTCTGTGCTGCGGTGGCATTTCAGGTCACACTACCCAACAAACGGGGAACATTTCATCCTCTTGAACTGAGTCCAGTTCAGTCTGAAGCTCCAGACTCAGTCCAGCTGACTGCCACAACTGCTGCTTAAGCTCGATGCCTAAACCACACTGCTGCATGGTGTATGGAACAATGACAGGAAGGCAGACCGCAACCATTTCCTGGAGTTTGACAACGCTATCAACATGATACTGAGATGCATTTTTTCACTCAATGTGTTTGTGATTACGTGGACACATTTCTGCTTTCAAGCCATATTTGGTTTCCTATGCGTATGGTTAGATATTAATAATAAATACAAATATGTTTTATAATTGTCCTTATTTGGGGTGAACATCATGTTCCTTAGCGTAAAATTGCTTCCATGGAATGAGGAAAGGCACCGCGAGCCACACACTAGTTTGTGGTTCACCTTCATTTCTCTCTCAGTGTGTAATGGTGACTATGCAAAAAAACACTTTTCCTGTAACTTAAAGAAACAAGTCGCACAACTCTCTGAAGTTACTGTAAGTTGGGACAAGGAAAATGGAGAACAGTCCCAAAATAGACAAACAAGCCAAACTGGTGCCAAAATAAGGATAATAAAAGGTTCCAGGCTGTGTTTTGTGTATGTGTGGGGGGTGGGGGGGGCAGAGAGGGGTAGAGAGATTCTTTCATAAACAGCTACTATTATAGGTCTGGAAAAGCAGTGGGAGGCCGACTATTTTCTGTGGACTAAACACTGAACCCACTTGTTGGGAAAGCTCCCTCAGAGCTAAACTCAGCACAGGACTCAGCTATTTCCAATGCACCATAATTGCAGATCTCCTGGTTTACTGTGTGTATTGGAAAGTCAGGAATGGCAGCCCAAGACTCTCAGGGAAACCTGGGAGCTGGAGTCTCTCCACTACAGCGGTGTAGAAGACTGCGCAGACAGAGGCAACGAGGGCTGAAATCGTCTGGACCACTGCCCTGGGAATGAGAGCAAATCACTGAGGCTCACCAACTATAGCTACCACAGTATCCTGTCCAAAACATTGGTAACATTCCCTGAGCTGAGAAAGCCTTCGGAGAAACAGATCCAAACAGATGGACACTTCTTAGAAAACAACCTCTTCAGTGTTTCCTGTGCAGTTGGTTTCCTCTATACTGCGGTAAAAATGGCAGGAATCTAGAAATTGGGGGTTTTCACAAAGCTCAGTTCACTACTGAGCCCATTCTGACTCTGGCTCTTATACATATACAGTATATGATAAATATTTATATTTACATCATGATGTATGGACTCTGCTGCGATTCTAATGCAGACTAATAAAGCCACGTTCTCCTAACAATGAAGATACATTTTCAGCTGAATTAACGTAATGGAAAAGGGCTCTTTTATTTTTTTTAAACACATACATGCTCAAACAGGAACACCTACAATACTTTGAAATCACATACAGATGAAAGAGGCACTTGATTAGTCAAATGCATCTCCTTATTAATTTACACAGTAAATTAATTACATGTCATTCGTGTCATTATTTTTTGTAACGTTTTTTTTTTTTTAGTAAATGTACCATTATGATAAGATCATATCATTCTGTTGTTATTTCAATTACTCAAAGCAAATTGTTATTAAAAACTTTAAAAATATATATTGAAGTTTTTGTTTGTCTGATAACATGTAACAGTGGAACCCAGATCATTACCAAAAGGTTTGATAATCTGTTAATCATTGAAGTCATTTATTAATCCAGTAAGCAAACATTGGCTGATTCTACCTTCACAAAAGGTTATGACTTGCTGCTTTTCTCCTTCTTATATATCCTTGTAAATTGAATGTCTTTGGGTTTTGAGTTATTGGTCAGACAAAACAATGTGAAGACATCACTTTGGGTTCTGGGAAATTGTGATGTGCATTTTAACCGTTTTGAGACATTTAATCAATTAATCAAAAAAATATTCAGAAGATGGATCAATAATAAAAATAGTACTTGGTTCCAGCGCTAAATATTTGCCTTGTAGCGACGTTAATCAGTATCTGAAAAGGAAATCATTGTTGATATGCCTAAGATTTTGATTTTAACTCTATCATCCGGCTTTATTAGTGTAAATGACACATGATAATGCTTCGGGCTACGATTTCTTTTCTCAGCATAACAAACAAGATACAGTAACTGCACAGTGTTCCTCCCAGCAGTCAAAAACCAGTTATGTATACTGTATTATTCCCAATCCAACAACCCAGTAGCAGCAAACCCCCACAGTTAAAAAAATGAATGTATAAGGCACCTAATTCAGTCAGCAAAATCATCTCATACAATAAAGAAGATGAACTCTGTCTTCAATAGCAGGAATCCGGGGATTCAATTTCACAAACATCTCATGAGGAGGGGGGAGGGGAAGACTGTAACTCATTGATGCATAGCTTACATCAGCAATAAAATATTCATGAAAACTCAAACACACACCAACAACTGATACTGTACACAGACATGAGATATTCCACTTCCTTTGCAACATGAATAGATGACCTATAAAGAAACCCTGTGTTTTAGTGCTTATGTCACTCTATTGTCAAGTTCAAACTGGCCAACTTTAAGGACTCCCATGGAAACTGAAGAACACAGAGACCTGATGAGGTTGTCACATCAATAAAACAGATGATATAACATCCTGGAAGAACAAACACCCTGTTTCACAGGATATCAGGGAAAAAAAAAAAAACTCTACCTCCAGTGCATTTAGGAACCATTTCTGCCAAGTTGGCAGGTTACCAAAACATTACTGGAAACATTCAGAAACAAATAAGCACCCACTCAGTGTGCAGTGCTGGGAGGAGGGAACAGCCTGGTGCATGATTGGAAGCACTGAAAAAGCTCTGAAAAATGAATTTAAAAGCAAGAAAGATATATTTGTTTCTTTATTTGATATTGTTAAATTAAGCTACTTTGTCCAAAACAGTATTTTGATAAGATTTCTTCCAAGAGAAGTCACAGTATGTGAATAAAAGCAACTGTACTGACAGCTTGAGGTCATGTGGGTTAAAGAAGAAAAGGCTACAGAGAGAAACACGACGTTCCTCGGATTCTAATTTAGTAACATTTGAAAGACGTAGGCACACAAATTGTATGTTGGTTGTGTTTGTAAACTGTACGCCATGTACAGTACCAGTCAAAAGATTGGACACAAGTTTCCCCATTCCCGTGAATGAGAAAGTGTGTCCAAACTTTTGACTTGTACTGTACAAATCACTTCAAGAGAACAAGTATAATTACCACACACACTTCTTAAAACTTGATCCTAATGGTGCACAGGAACACAAAATCAAAATCCTCTCAAATAGAAACTTGTTTTTCCACCCCCGGCAGTCCTGTGAAGCTCAGCTAACTATAAGTGATAACGACACCTGATCTGAAATCTAAATCCAGCATCTCTGCTACACTGTAGCACAACAAAACAGCTCAAAACTGCGGATCTGTTACAACTTAGCAGGACTCCTGTTACAAAGAAGAAGAAAAAAAAAAAAAAAAAATCACTTGCAGCCGTCATAAAAAAAAGCTCCACCCAAATGCTGCATTCCTCCCAAACTGCTGCCTCCATTAGGTTAGTTACAGGCTTTTAAACGTCCACCTCATTGTTTTCATTGTAAAAGGCTTATCAGATCTAAGCCCTTACCCTTTTTAAATTGCACCACAAACGACTGCTCCGCCTCCCGGCTCAGCTTGTGTGTGTGTGTGTGTGTGTGTATGTGTGTGTCTCGTCTGAGCGTGTGGACAACATGAAGAGGGAGGCTGGGTCATACAGGGCCTGGTTAGACACAGCTCTGTCAGACAGGAGCGTTCTGTCCTCGTTATGTGCTCCGTGACATGAGATACAAGCCAAAACCAACTATTTCCACAGACAGATCGGTTACCGCTAACACAGCGCTGAACAATGTGGCTCGCTTCAGCTGCCAGCGACTTATCTATTTTACTTTCTCTGTTCAACCGCTGAACTGAGGATAACAGAGGAGTATCGTAGTTTGCATATTTAAAAGAATTTTCTATTAAACTTTAAAGGAAAAACCTCATGTGATGAAGCACTAATGCATTTCTTTTCTCTTGGCTATTATAAATCCAGGGTTAATTCTCTGAGCAACGACGCTCTTTTTCCAGCAACAATAACAAACATTCGCACCTGGAAGCTGCCCAGTACAACCATTGTCTTATCTTGTGTCAACTGGAGCAGATGGGTCACTTCATTGTTTAACGGCCAAATGAATTGGCTTCCTTCCTTAAAGTGATGTGTTCGTTTACCCTCCCAGATTTCACTGCGAGTCTTGGGTTCAAATTCAGGACTTTTGGTCACAAGCCCGCTGAGTTTCACAGTTTCTTTTTGGCATTTTGCCTCTATTTGATAGTTGATGGTTAAGATTGGTAACAAGGGAGAGAGGTTGGGAAACGACATGCAACAAAAGGTCTGTGACCGGGGAAAAATAGTAAGTATAATGTGAAATATTCTTGGCACGGTCCAGCGTATACTTATAAGTATAAATATTTAATACTTCAAGTTGTAAAAAGATCTTGAATCTGTTAGTTTTGATTCAATTATTTTCTTATGAGCAAAAATTGCAGCTTAATTCCTTTATTACTGCTATTACAATAATCATATGTGAACATAACTAAAGGTAGTTATTTTTTCTTCAGTGCGGACATTCTTCAAATACCTCAACCTACTCTCTGCGTGTGTGTGTGTGTGCGTACGTGCTCATATTTAAGCTGGAGAGGTGCCTGTCCGTGTATTTTCGTGTCCCCTCAGTACATCTGGCTCTTGTTACAGCCCCTGTGACCTGTGTGTGGTTCTGCTCCATCCCAGCCCCCATCGCTCCTCTGTGGGAGAGCGGAGTAATGACTGAGTGCTGCTGGGCCTTTGCTGCTGCGGTTCCCAGGACCCCTGGCAGTATGGGTGTTCACTCCTTTGCTCTAGGCAGGAGACGGCCTCCTGCTGACCAGTTTGTTATTCTTTTTCATCCTTGTCTTCAGAATGTTGTTTTTTTTAAAAAGGAGAATGAGTGAAGCCAGTGGCGGCTTTGCCCAGACATTTATGTCATCCTCAGGATATGTCCCCAGAAACTCTGATTAACTATTATTATTATGGGTCATATTACTGGCAGTTTTCTGACAAGATAGCAATTATTGGTTTGACCTGATGTACTTTGACTAATAATCTTAAAAGACAAACAAATACAGGATTACAAAATGTTATCAGTGGTTCGACTATGATGAAAGTACTGATAAACAGAACTGAGAGAACAAATCTCTTTTAGAGAAAAGGTGCTTCAGGCTGTTAGTGTTTCATATCAACTACAACACAAACACATCAGACACTGTTCTCCTTACTTTTGTGGCTGAAACAGACATATCTATGGAGAAATGCAGTATATATGGTAACTTATATTGCAATTTGAAGAGCAGTTTTTGTATTACTATAAGTATTATGAAAACTACAATAGTCTACTGCCTGCACAAGAGCACAAGTGAAGTTTGAAGTGTGAAGCATCATTCGGGATCATGCTGGTAGCTTTTTCTCCATACTCTGACATAAAATCATCTGTGCATAAAAACAACAGGGGTTAAGGTAAAAGTGAACTAAGGGCAACTCTCTGGTTGCCCAACTTGTTTTGTAGCTGTAAGAAGTGTGTAGGCGTGACTCTGTTTTGTTGCAAGACTCCATGAAACTGCTACAGATGGATGATGACAAACAGACTGAAGTTTAGCGCTCAGTCTGCAAATAAATACCTACTTGTTTATCTGTGTTTATTTCTTTTATGTCGATGTTATTACAAAATGCGCTGCTACTGAATCACATCCTCACCCTCGTCTTAATAAATGTGACCTACATGCTTTTCAGGACCACATCCATACGACATATAAACGCGCTGTCCCCAAACTGCACTGCAAGTTGTTCACCTCCTTCTGATGAATTGCATAACAGTTCTTCAAAGTATGACGAATCAGGTTAGTTTGCTGACAGATTCAGTAACAAGATGAATCACTTTTCCGCCATTGTTCCTGTTTTGATTTTCCTCCAACTGTCATGTCTATATGTTCCAATAATAATGGAAAGCTAAATTAAATTAATTTTCTATGAAGTAAAGTTAAGATGCTTTTTAAAATTCTACATTTTAGAAGATCAATAATAATACACTGTGCACAGTGCTAATGGTTTAGGATTTGAATTTTGGTATTTTAGCTCAAAGTTCTCCCTCTCAACACAGAAGTCTCCAGCAGAGCAAACAGGATCAGTCAATCTCTGCAGTTCATTAACTTTCAAAGAAGAGCAGCTGCACTGAGATGAAGTGAGATCTGGGTCTGCTTAGTGAGCGAGAGGCCGGAGCGCGGAAATAAAGGGAGGCTCTCTCGTTGACAGCAACACGACGACCGAAAGCAGCGGGACCAAAGACGCTGCAGAGATGCTCCACTCTGCTGCTGATCAACGGTCCCGAGATAAGAAATGATACATTCCTCTCCAGATGAAAACTCCAGCCTTTTAATGGGTCCGTACCAAACAAGGGCCCGAGTCCAACAGTTTTGACTGAACTGTGTTTGCAGCGTTATCATTACTGCACTTCAAAGCAGCACCATCTCTAAAGGGACATGCTACACTGGCTCTATAGGGCTGCACACTCCGTTAGACCCATCAGCTCTCATTGGCTAAAGTAGGCCAGAGCCACAGACACACAGAGTGGTGTGTTAAAGATTAATGAAGATATTGCACAAGTAAGCCAGCTTACAAAACATGCTTAAACATAATACAATATTTAGAAGTGGCAATCTATAGCTGAAGTGTTCGAGCCACGTCTGACTCTGGGACCTTGGAAAGGCCCTCAGGGTATAGTAACATCATGGATGAATGGAAACAGAGATGCAGTTCCAGTAACTGGTTTCCATCCAAGTTTTGAGTTAAATGTAGACTTTATATTATATATATGATTAAAAGGGTGAATTGAGAGGGCAGAATCAGCCACAAAGTAATATTGCAAACATGTTTTTAGGCTCACTCGAGGTGTTTCTTTGCCAATAAAGGAAGTGTTCAACATATAGTGATAAAAAAGGCGTTTGCAATATTCATAATGATTTAGTGATGTTTGCGCCAACGCCTGACTTTAAATTATCTGTCCATTGCATCCTCCCAGATATTAAATGGGCCGTGCTTCCCTAGTTTATGGCTCCTTTTGTGTTTACATTAGAAGATATCGTAAAACATCTTTGTTTTCACCTTCAGAGCGTAAAACTGCATATATGAGCTGACATAAATGAGCAATAACCTTCTCAATTTTAATTAATTCCTGAAAGGCCCTTTCCATTTTTCATGTGGACGTATTTACCGACATGGCTACATTTTTGTTGAGCAAACCTGATTATTCGTCTCAATGCAGCTGCTGGATAAACACAAATAAGTATGTTTTTGTGACATTTCAAAAGTTCATTTCACACTTTGTTACAAAGTAGGATGAAACGAATCTAATGGCATCATGTTAGGGAGCTGAAGTTTGGGGAAGAAGCGAAGAGATGTGGATTTAATCCTGATGGGGCTTTATGAAAGTGTTGATGAGTCTCATTCCCGGCAGATGACTTGTGTGTTCGGTTGTTTAATGGCAATGAGGTACATAAGAGAGGGAATACCTGTGTGGGACAGTGTGAAGCATGCAGAGTAGCTCCTTGCACGGCTCAGCAAGCAGTTTCTCCCATCATCTCTGGGCCAATCATATCCTGTCAGAAGACTTTCCAGCAAATTTCTTCAACCCCCCTATTTGCCCACAGTTAATTGCTTTAGTTCTCCAGAGTCCAATTATGGAATCTATACCTTCAGACTCCCCATTTCTGGTGTTTTCTAATTCACACTGGTTGTACCCTTGCAATGAAATTTCAACAGAGAGACGGGTCAGAAATATCGGTTTAGCAGAGCCTCTAAATTGAGGTGTTGCAGTTTACACAATTATATCTCTACAGACTTCTGTCTAGATGAAAGAGAATGAGACTCAACAATTACCAATTTTTGTGGTGAGATAAAAAGCAAAAACTTACTAACCCGAAAAAAGTTGAGAGAGAAACAGGTGAGGCAACCTGCGTTTGTAAAATGCAATTCTCTCAGAACAAGAATGAAAGGGGTTTTTTTTTTTTTTTAGAACAGATGCCTTAAATGAGCAAGCAACACTTTTATATTTATATACATAAAGTTTTTATGAAGTAGCATTTTCATGTGTTAAAAAAGCTGAATGAACAAATTCCTAAACTGTTCAATGCTGACCACAAACAGTCTTAAGAGAAGTGGGGGTTTTTTGGGTTATTTTTTTACTTAGATCATTTATGTGAAGTTTTTTTTTCTTGACATTCTAAATTGTAGTTGATTTAATAAAACCAAGAATTTTTTTTCGAAACCATGTATTTAGAAAGTCATGACACTCCTACTATTAAATATTCAGTCAAAGATACTGTGACATCTGAAATCTTTGAATATTGCCAAGCCCTGTTGTGAAAGAGTTTTAATTTAAGAGTTTTAATGTAAAAAAAAAAAAAAAAAAAGTAAGGTAAAGCAAAGCAAATGTGGCAGGAAGAGATTAAAAGTTCATCCCTCCACCATGTCTTTTGAAATACTGAGAAAATTGTAGGCTGGATTAAAGTGAACCCCTTACAGTGACTGCCTTTAAGTGCGGTGCTGTGTCATGAGTTACTGATAGGAGAGTGTCATTTCATGTACTTCATCAGAACTACAGATAATATCCATCGCTTTGCTCCTTTAATCTGGTGCCGATGCCGAACAGAATATTAATATGCCTCATAAAAGGGTCTAACCACTTCAGAAAGGGGAAAGAAATAAGCACATTAGATAGCGGAAATAGGCCACGATGGCACCATGGAGTACAGTGAGGGCACAGTATGCCAAAAACAATCCTCCTTTACATGAAAAGCCCTGGGGTGGACCAGCAGAACAAGCTCTGAAGGCAGTTGGCCTCTAAATAGAACAGTCATATACACTCAAGCTTTTGAACACAGCCGTTTTTAATCGACCAACAGTAACAGAAACTACACTTCACAAGAAAGGAAGTGGCATGCTTCTGAGAAATGCTATGTTCCTTCTTTGAAGTGAGTGTAGGAATAGATGAGTTATTTATTCATCACCTTTTTTCTTCCAGCTCTGGTTATGAATAATCAAAAACGGCATATAAGGAAAATAAGAAATGCATTTTGTAAACTAAAAACACACTGTCCCATAAATCATTTTTTCATGAATGTACACTGGTAACTTCTTTCATATTCCAGGAGGAAGAAGCAGGAATTTAAAAAAAAGCGTTCTTGGAAACTGTGCCAATGACAGCTCATATACAATACTTTCACATGACACAAGCTCTGTGCAGGAAGACTTTAACATTAATCCAAAGTAGGGCTACAGCTAACTATTTTAAGTTAGTTAATAGTTAGTTGTAGTTAGTTGTATTTACAATCAATCGTTTAGTCTAAAAAATGTCAGAAATTTGTGAAAAAGTCACCAGATCCCAAGGAGATGTGTTCAAATGATTTGTTTTGTCAGTTCTAATCCCAAAGATATGTATTAACCATGATATAAAAACGGAGAAAAGCACCAAATCCTTACATTTAGAAAAGCAGAAATCAGTGAATATTTAGCATTTTTCTTTGATAAATAACAAACAATCAAAACTGCTGACAGTTACTTTTCTGTCAATGGACTAATCAATTAATGAACTGTTTCAACTCTGATAGAAAGGCAGTAAACTGCACAAGCTAGAGCCAGAAAGCAGTCCTACACTATTGCGAGGAGCAAGTTAAATATTAAGGCTCAAATTATCATCTTCAGTAAGGGAAGTTTCATGAGTTGCGTACAAGATGGAATAGATTGGGAAAGCCTCAGGCCACAGACAGAAGGACAAAACATATGACCTAAAATTATAAACAGAAATATAGTTGTTGACCTGAGGTCAAGCACAACAGATAAAATGAAAAAGGGCTCTTTTGTTGTAACAGTGACCATGATTGATGAATGTTTTAATAAGTCTTCTATCTTGTGGTCAACATTGATCCTATTCATAGATTATACTGTAATGACTCTTAAGATTTATTCTTTAATCAAATGTGTCATTCTGATCACTCCTTACTAGCATTAGCAATCACCCTAACCCCACTTCACTATTTATTTAAATAGCAGAATAATGGAGGTGCTAATGAACTAGATTTAGCCAAAAAAAAGAAAAATCAAGCTCCCCTTGAAAACTGCACAGCAAGTCTGATGATGCGGACAAGAAAAGGTCTTTAAAATGTAAAATAACCATCCAGAGAGATGCACTTTGGCAGTTAATACCCATTACCATTGTGTGAGTCAGCCGTTTCTTAATTTTATTACTTTAACTTAGTTTTAATTATTCCCCTTGTTCGAAAATGGCCCTATAATCTAGAAGTGGAGCCAAAGTGATAGATGTAATCCATTTGCACACCACTTGGTCACAGAAACCTTTTACTTTAAAAACTGATGGTCCTGTTCATTTCAGGAACATTAATATTAATATTCCTTACTGGCATCATCTATTGCATCTCCTTTAACAACGAAGGTGATTGGCAAAAGGGAAGAAAAAGATGTGCAGAGTTTTAAAGACAGACAAGCAAGGTATGATGCAAAGAGGGGATGTAACTCAATCGAGACACTTGGTGCACTTAGTGTATCAGGGTTTGTAGATGATTTGCTGCAGTCAGGCAACATTGCCCTAAAGTTTCCTCACTGACAAACAACCAACCTCACTGTCACATGGACTAGCTCGCCTTGATTGATTAGTACTGCCTGACTTTTGTTCCTGAAACACCAAGATGACCTTGAAGAACTAGCACAGCTAAAGAGAGATGCATCGCCTCACTATGTTTCACCGTTGCACATGAACACATGGCAAAGACTACAAGCTGACGAACTGAGAATATAGTATGTCTGATAAAAAAAAAAAACAACTTTCGACTAGCACATCTATGACGCAAGAAACCACACAAAATGTCTGAAATAACTGCTGTAAAGCTTTCTCTCTCAGTCTTCCTATTCCGAACTTTCAACGTGCTGAATTGACCTTAACATTCCTGAAGGCCAATTAGAGCCACGCTGTAAAAGCAACAACAGACAACCTGACAGCACTCAGCGGCTGACTGGAAGGCTGGTAAAGCTCTTTGGTCATTGGGGTGTTGTGATTTTTACACATAAATTTATTGGTGAGCTCAAACAAGAACACATTTTTTTCTCACCTCTAGCCTTTAACATACACACCACAACAAAAACAAGCGGCACTACCCAACATAATCACCTTAAAATGCTAAAGAATGACAACTAATTGGTATAATGAAGATATTGAGTTTACTTATTGGAGAAGAAAAAAAACAGGTGCTGGACCAAACAGGAAAAAAAAATCAAGGAAACAACTGAAGAATCTGCTCCCACAAACTTTTGGTTAGAAATAAACATATTTAAACATATTTAAACATATTTAACACATCTAAAATAATTGTTATAAAAGTTACAGCAACCAAATAAGAAGAAAAAGTGAGCTTATTCAACAATGACTTAAGTCTGTAGGGTCAAACTTGTGATTCGTGCATTTGTGAATATTTAGAGAAGTACAGACCATGGCATACCATAATACAAAGTGGTAAAATGAACTCTGCAGATCAAAGCCTTTTATCATTATAATGAATTAAAGATAATTGGTTTTATCTCCTCAATATGCAAAAAAAAAAAAAGTCAAACGATGCTCCATAATTGGATCAGATTACGTAGTCTATAGATGCATCCTGTCGTGTGTCACACACAGAAACAACCATGACAACATGCTAACCTTCTCCACGTGTCATTATGGAGGAACAGAAACATCTGAAACGTTTAGGGCAGAGGCTGTTTGGATGCCATAATACTAGCAGAATGAGTGAAGGCGATATAAAAAAAACAGCCATCGTCTGAGCTGTAAAACCTGCCCAGCTGCAGTCTTTGATCTTCCCTCAAGCTCTCCTGCCTCATTCCAACACCTGCACACACCAGCAGAGTCAGACGCAGCCCCACAGCTGAGACACGCTATGCCTGACCACACGTAGCTCACAAAGCAACTCTCATCTCCCCCCCCCCCTTATCAGCTGAAGGCAAAAAAGATTAACAGATTTGTTTGTTCCCAGCTCTAGAGTAATGGCTTCATTTTAATCAATGAGCAGTGACGTACTGGAATATGGTCAGGGTGGTGCAGCACATGAGAGCATCTTTATTTTGGTTATAACTTGTTGTTGGAGCTCACCTTTCAAAGTTAATGACCAGAGAGAATGCATCGATAACACACGGTGGGCCAAACAGATGTGACAGTTCCATGTCATTTACTTTAAGTCTTATCATGGTGATGTCCTGTTGTCAGCTCTCATACGGTACGTCCCCAACATGTGTCTAAAGCAGTCAACTTAACCCACATTAACCAAAAGGCCGTGGCAGCAAGAAGCTAGGTGATTCTGATCATCAATTATATCAACTTCTATTTGAACTTCATTATTTTTTCATTCTACTGGTAGCTTTTTCACCACAGTAGCCTCCTGAGGTGGAGGAATAACTTGCACATGCACAAAGCGGCTCTTCTTTTTGGCAGTTAACAACCATCTTTTTCATGAATTTCAAAGTGACTTTTTCAGTTGGTGCCAGCAGCTTAAAACATGCACATTACAACATAGGTAAGGGTGGTTGCCATGGTTATTTCCACAGATCACATTACGGGTCAGGTTGGGCTTTTTTTTTTTTTTGGTGGTGAATCGTAACTGGGTTATTTCAATCCAACTTTTCCCCGGCACAAACATATGCACCAGATAAGAGATCTATCTGATGAAGCAGGTTTAATAAGATGGATAACTGCTTTGAGTAAAATCTGCAACATCTGTTTTTGCTTCAGATTTGAGAGAGCTCAAGGCTTTACGCAGCAGTTATCCAGCTAACTTTATTAAGCCTGCTTTGTTGCACAGGCTCCTGCTCTGCTGTTTTTCCATCTTAGATGCTCTGCCTCAAGACCTGTTTGTCAATCTATTTATGGTCAGACAATATACAGTCCATTTTCTCTCCCTCAAGATATCATAAAATGATTTTCAGCAAGTTGCTGAAACAGGCCAAACCACACAGCTGCTTGCCAACCAGTTTTGTAAGTACACGGGTGTAATTGCTTTGTCTGGTTGCCTAGTCATTCATGGCCAATACATAGTTAAAGGATTTAAGTGTGTAGGATTACTCATTAGTCTGCATGCTGTGATTCATAGCACAAATAACATTCCTGGTCATGACCAGTAAGACCCCACGGTGCAGTGCAGAGCACGGTTCTCTGGCAGAGGGAAGAGGCTATGGAGTTTTAACATTTGCATAAAGAGCAGCTTGTTTTGGCTATTAAGCTTTGTTTTTTTGTTGTTTTTTTTACATTTTCTAAAAAGCTGCAAATGCACATCTAAGCTGAAAAGTATGCTCAGCTTCCTGAGTTATACTTTGTACACAAACCACATTCAGTGCAGTGTCACACTTTCTGTAATGACCCTGACAGTATAAAAGGTATGTTGTGCTGCTAGCAAGTTACAACTCTTCAGCTGTGGAGATTATTATGGTATTTGGAGTAATTGATAATGTCAGTGTGCACATCAACATTTTCTAGGTTCTCCCATCTACCCAGAGGGATTAGGTCTATTGGACAGATATTTAGATACTTAGTTAATTTATAGTTTGTGATTGAAAGAAGAGTCAAACAGAAGGCTTTCTGTTTTTGCTATTTGAAGTATAAAGTCAGGTACATCCAACACAGATATTCATTGCCAAAACTGTGCTGGGAAAACAGTACTTTTATAGTGTTGAAGAAATGCATTTTCCATCACTTACCTGCACCTCTACTATCAGAAATACTTAAGCAGCTGTTGAACATTTAAGAACAATAAAGATTAAAATTTTGACTAGTGCCCAAGACAAAGAAGACTCTCTAACAAGGAAAAGAAAAGTATGCGTAGTCCTACAGAATAACAATTCAGAATAATTGGTTTCCATTGAGGTCAAACAGGAAGTCATAAAAGAGCAAGACGTCACTGAAGCAAACGGGAAATGTTTATCTGTAGTTCATTGCCCACACCTACTGTGCTTGGAAAGCTATGGGCATAATAAGATGTTAATCACTTAAGTCTCTGTGAAGACGGAAGAGGTAACTGACTGAAAACATCAGACCAGTCCAACTCAAACAAATTCACAGTATTTCTTGCTTTCTGTCCCAACTCTTCAGCCAGGCTGTTAACTGTGGGACAAACACACACATAAGTAAACTATAAGACTCAGATGTGTAAAGACTTGTGTTGCAAAACACTGTGTGCTGCACTGATTACACTGAACGGGGCGGACACACATTAGCATCGCTGGATGAATTATAGTTGTGATTTGGGCGTTGTGACTAATCAGACCATGTTGGGCAAAGTCTGAGCAAGTTGTCAGTCAGGAGATAAAATCATATAGTATGTGGTGTTTTACAATCGTTTTGATCCAGTCACTGTCATTTTGATTAAGATTATTTTAAATATGTTTGAACTGGCCACATCTGTCTATCCACCATTTCACAGAAAACCAATTTTCCTATTTCTTTTCGCCTTTACACACAAATGTCAGCATAACTGAGCAAAGCAAATTGTTGTTTGATAAACGTCCATTGCTGTTTCGGTACATTCTCATGTGATCATTCTTGTTCTTGCAAGAAAAGGCATTTTATCCACTATTTACTTTGTTTCTCTGTGTGTTTTTTCAACACTAAAAGCACCTATGTCATCAGAGAGTATTAAGTGTTTGTTGAGCCCTTTTAGGTTTCAGTAATCTTCAGACCTGTTCCCAGGTTTAGACGTGATTATAGACTGTAGCTTTAGACTATTGTCATTACAGGTTCGCCCACAAGCATTCTTAACATTCACCAGGAAGATATCAAACAACCAGGTTAGGAAAAAAATTACAGTTGTATAACTATTGCTGTGCCATAATCAGCCCCTCTGTAGAAAACCGTCCTGCTACTTGCAACACATCTGCACAATGACACAACATATAAGCAGAAGGACACAACTGTGAAAGTTCAGACTTTTCCATAAGAATAAAGAAACTCAGATCTCATCATATCTTTGACCAATGACAAGAAGATGTTTGGCGCCATTGGTTTTCACTGCAGGTTTCCAAACTGACTAATCACAGAAATTGTGTTTTGGAGTGATAAGTACTTTTTTTTCAATATTCAAGTGTTATGTCTTTGGTTAGATAAAAGTGGAGGGCAACAGGAAATCCTGTAAGAAAAACAGAGCCTCCTGCTGCACTATGCTCTGTGATAAGTGGGTCAACAGCACACTCCAATAAAACAATAATAAATAACTTGTAATATTATAAACAAGCTCATCAAGATTGACAGACTAATATAAGACAGAAATGAACAGTTAGTCAGTTAATAGACACACAGCAGGAGCACACTGTGTATACAGTAACTGCAGTAAGTTCAGCACCTTATATGCGACTTCTAGGAGATTGTTCAGTCCTGTATTTTTGTAGATGCAAATGCATATAAAAAAAACACTTGATGGGTCAAAAATTTAACTTTTACTTACATGTCCGTAGTTGACAAAGCCATGTTTGCTAGCAATTTGATCAGCTTCCTCCTGACCTCCAGGTATGTGGACAGCCCATGTGTTGGTGTAGACCTTCTGACCCAGTGCCGGTCCCAGCCCAGAAACCAGAAAGACCAACAGAGGCCCTAGTAGCAACTCCACCAGCCTGAGCTTGCGGCCTACAGAGGGTGATGGAGGGCCAGAAGCCATGGGGTTCACCTAGTGCAGCACAGTCTCTGAGCACAGCGCCTCTCCGACAGGCCAGGACTGCCCACGGTACATGCAGGTGCACGGAGAGACAAAGAAGGGGACAGTCACAGTTCACCTGAGAGGACACACAAAGAAAATAAATTAAAGCAAGTGTAGAAAGCCAGTTTCACTTCTCAATAATTCCTTGTGACCTAGCATGACCATAAAACTGTAACACACAGTAGAAGGCTTTCTATTCCACACATGTAAAGACTCATCGGGAAACTATCCACATGAGACCAACAAAAAACAACTGGTCCTATTTTGTGATTTTGATCTTCCCTTTGCAGCTCCTTCAATGTTCAGTGAATTAAGGAACAGAAACAGGAACAGAGGAATCTATTGGGTCTGAAAAAGATTTAAAACATTCAACCATCAAGATGTACTGTAACTGAATCAGGGAGCTTTAAGACCTCCCGTTGACCTGGGGCCAATAAAAATAAGATGGTGGAGGATGTAAATTAATATTGGGATGAGAGTCGGAAAAAAAAAACCCTACTAATGTTACAATGAAGGGCGATGAAAATGAAACTGAAATGTTTTGTGTAGCACACAGTTCTTATTGAACCTCCTTGACAACATACACACACACACACACACAAATGTTACTAAGTAATGTTAGCTAGCCTCGAGACGTAGCCACATGTCTCCCACCTGCTGCAGCTTCAGTCTGAACAGCCAGAGCAATGTGCTGGTCTGCTGCAGAGTCCAGCCTGAATTCCTCCCACAGCCTGCAATGCACATGTGCTTTTTAATACTGCACCAATTTTATGCAGTTTGTAAAAGCTGTGATGTTAATCACGTTTAGCACGATAGCATGTAAGCGACAGTAGCATAGCTCTCAACATGGTAGCCAGGTAGAACCATAGAGAGAATTATTAAAATGTTTTATCAGTATCTATTTTATGAATTATACGTAACAGTTTTCTGCTCTTTGAAAGCAGTTTTTTTTTTTATTTCGTCTGTTTTCCTCCTTTTGTGAGAGTTTGTGGTGTGACTGATTTAGTCTCTAATCTTTTCAGATTAATTTAAATAAAAAAAGGTTGATGATTGATCATCTAACCATTTGTATTGCGTTTTATTATTATTAAGGTCACTTTGAATGATTTTAATTAATGATAATGTAGAAAAACAACGATTTTAAATTCGGGACAGTTCACATTCATGGACTGACGGTTCCAGGACGATGGTCAAAAAAGTTAAGAGCCCTCAACTGAATGCTCAAGTGTTGAAGTGAAGACCGAACACATTATAATCCCAGTGAAATGAAAAATAAATTTTCCCGGTTTTAATCCTGTGTCCTTGTGTTAATTGTTCATTTATCTAGTTATATGCAAATATATGTCAAAAAAATCCCTGTCTTTTCTCTAAATGTAAAACGGTTTCAATTGTTTGATGACTCATCCTGCACTCGGGCGTTTACAAAAGTTCAGTCAGTCAAATATGACTTTGGGCGAGTAGCTAGTCACACCAGTAAAACCGCATTTCACCGTTTGTGGGTCGTAGTAGCTGACAGAGCAATATGGAGAGAGATAGGAAGAGATGTGTGTTTGGATATCAGTGGGCAAAAACTTTGTTTTTCATTTCCAATGTGGCCTCGTCCTCCTCCTGATCTAACAGGTGATGGAGGTGTGTGTGGAGCCAACAGTCCTCTCTCCATTTCTCTCTGCATCACACTAAACTTTAAGCCCCGACCACTTTTCAGCAGTCCAATCAAATGCGAAGGATTTGATTTAAATCCCTCTTGTAACTGTACACCGCTCAAATATTCCATTTCACTGGGAAATATGTAACAGTACAGAAACTAAAGACGCTCTGACTTCAGTTTCACTGGGACTTTAAATAATACATTCATCTGTTTTGTCCATGAGGAAAAAACAGCCACAACAGGGCTGCAGGCCAGCTAAGTGCAGGCATTTGATAATCCTACAGAAACGATGAGCAGGACCAGTCACACACACACACAGCAGCAAATTTTGGCGGTTACACACCCCTGAGAGGTCACGGTGGATCAAGCTTACGACAGACAAAAGCTTAGGTATACTGGGTTGGCAGCAGAGGTGGAGAAGTGTGGTTGGAAAGCTAGACTACACCCTGGATGCTGAGGGATCAGAGCAGAGCCAGTCTCGCTTGGAGGTGAAGCAGACACTCGAGGGTGGAGTTAGATGTCTGAGGCAGCAGTGGCAGCCACTGACTGGCTGTAGCCGAGGAGAGAACACACACACTTAAAGTGGCACCAATATTGTAGTATTTAGTATAATATACTGCTTTGTGCGTGGTTATTTCTTTGTAGTAGTATGCTGACTGATATGTTATCACCAAGCCACAGGAAAACACAAAAATCCATAAGACAATCCTCTGAACAAGACAAAGCAATATATCATATGATAGTCTATCTACAGTAGCCAGAGAGAGCAGAGGCACAGTTCATGGTGTAATTGCTTGCCGATATAAACGTTGCCTCTAAACTGTTGTTTCCAGCCAGAAGGGTCAGCTGTGCTTTTAGTCTGTTGAGACTATTATCCAAAGTGCTAACTCTATTGTTACCCCGGGTTGACTGGACCGCAGTGAATACAGCGCTCTTGTTCTGTGTTTTCTACTGTATAAAGTCACATTTGTTTTCCGTATTCTAGTCCATTGTGGGACCAGGTTTCTCTTCTTTTGGCAGGTGTTGTAGCCCTTCTGTAATCACCCTGTTTCACTGACTAAATGGTGGATTTTAAATCATCAGGCACACACTAAATGAGTAGGGTTGGGTTTTGTTTGAATTTTATTGAAACTGATCCTGCCTATGGATTCCAGTTCTTATCGATTTCCGGTTTTGATTCCAATATGGTAACCAAAAAAAAACAAACAAACAAAAAAAAAGAGGTCAAATGTTTAATGTTTAGTTAACAAAATATTTTTATTCTTTTAAAGTGTTTACTTTGACTTTTATTGTTCCATTAAAATAAGTAAATTTAAAAAGTCTTTTTAACTGAACACTCTGCTTTTGTTTTGAGTACTTTCTGTCTCATCTTTTCCTCAATGACGTCGTGTGCTGTCACTGTAATAAAGGCCAATTCACACAGATGCGTTTCACATGTGCTCACTAGTAAACAGGGTGGCAGCATGATAACTTTCCAGAGTTGTAAAATCCAGTCTGTGATTATTACAAACCGCTGTGCTGTGTTTTACTGATCAGCTTTTAAACCCAATTATCTGTTTCTCCAACCAGACTTGCTAGATTGTATTTCATTTTCTCGCCAGCACTTTAAACAACAGGACCACAGCAACACAGAACTGTTTTCAGTTTTGTTGTTTTCTTTTCTAAAGTGAATCAAAGTGAAAGAATGTAAATTAAAATTTCTTAATGACTCCTTTGTAATCAGAATTTTGGAACCAGCTCTAATTTGAACCGGTTCTCGATGCCCAAACCTACAAATGAGCACACAAGCTCCTCAAATTTTCCCCGGACAGTTTGTGGTAAGGAAAGAATGATGTGAATGATGAGGTGGCTGACATTCTGCTGTATACTCAGACTTTAGCAAACTACTACAAAGGTATTTCAGATTGAAGGATACTTAATTCATGACTAATCCAAGCCACTCCACAAAAACACCACAGAAAAAGAACAACAATACTTATCTTCAATGATTTCTTAACCTAAAATTGTTTTGACTACATTTCATTTTCTGAGACTGTATCATCAAAGACAAGACAAATTAGATCCTTTGAGGCTTCCCCCCGAAGCTCTGGTGCCAGCTAAGCAGCTGCCTACTCGGCTCTGTCTGACAGAAACTTCTACAACTGAAGGTCTTTAAAATTTTGGGAGTTTGAGGCACCGGTTTCATTTATTTCTGGCAAGACTTTTGGGTGCAGATCATTTGCATCACTTGCCTAGCTGACTTCTATACATTGCGGCATACAATCAGCATTGTAGTGTGTCGTTTCCTTATGTTAAAGATCCAATATGCTAATAAGTAAAAATTTAAGCTCCGTGCGTCGAGTCAGTCCTCTGTTGCAATGGCCTGCAAGCGATTTAACATTAATGAGTTCACTCTGAAACCTTGTGTTCAGTAATGTTGCTAAAACAGGCATCACTCCACACGCCATGAGGTAGCTTGAGTCAAAAATATCCTTACTTTCTGCTTATTATTATTATTATAAGATTATCAGTGTTGTGACATCAGCACTAAACTGTTTTATAATTAAAACTTATTCACTTAGATCATGTAATGTAGTCAGATAAATTCACAAACACTTTAAAAGAACATTTATTTCTTCACAGATTTTAATTCTAACCATGATTAGATTTTCAGCTGTATCCATTAACATTTGCCACCATATTCGACGTCTAATCCGTGCTTCGCTTGTTAGATTAGGGTTACTCCTCTGAAATCTTACTCATTATGGCTGAAACAATTAGGTGATTAATTGATTAGTCAATCGGCAGAAAATTTATCACTAACCGTTTTAATAATCAATTATTCATTTCAGTCATTCTTTAAGAAGAAATGCTGTAAATTCACTGGATCCAGCCTCTAAAAATGTTAATATTTGCTATTTTCTTATTCCTCTATAATCGTAAACTGAATAAATTTGGGTTTTGGTTTGTTTTAATATGTTTTAATATGTCACATTAGGCTACTTTTTGGCATTTTATATCCCAATCCATTAATCAAGAAATTAATCATCGATTTATTCAATAATGAAATAAATTATTAGTTGCTTATTAGCTCTATTGTATACATTTACATTCACTGAGCTTTGATTAAATGTTCATTCTTTAAAGTTCATTGAAAAAACAACATCTTAGTCATAGATCTTCATTCGGCATTCCTTAATTTAGTTAAAAAGAAATCTGTACAAGAATTTGTCTCTTTTAGGTGGCTGCTTTTCCCTTCTGGCTCAGACATTTCAGGGAATCCCCTGCTTACTATCACATCTCCTTTTTCATACACAGTTAAAACATTGTTTCCATGTGATTACGCAGACTGTTTACTGTAACAACAACAAAATTGGATAACTTTTTCATCAGATACAGACTCAACACATAACAGATTCACAAATACAGCTACATCCGTTCTCACATGTGTAACTGTATAATGCACATTATGAAGGATGTCCTGTTTGGTCGCTTGATAAAACCAACAAAAGTGTCAGCTGGCATACGGTGAGGAGACGGCTGTTAAGTCTTCACATATGTACTTCTGACGGCAATATCCTGAGTGCTTGTCAAAGCAGAGCGTTGACTTAACTGTCTGAACGGTTTCGACAGACCTGGTTCAGTATGTTGCGAAACCACAGGTAAGTGCATCATAACATTAGCGACGAGCTTCCAGGTCAGGCTGTACGGGAGCTGACACGACATACTGCTAATCCAAGGCGAGCATTTCATAAGTACCTGGAGAACATCAGCTAACTTCACATCAGACAAACACAACTATAAAGAAAACTAAAACGAGCACTATATATATCATCAAACCATGCAGAACAAATGAACTGTTTTCAATCGTGCCAACCTTCAAATCCCTCTGCCGCCTTTTTAAATCTTCCTTCCACCTCAGTTAAGCCTGCTTTATATAAACATGTACAAATCAGCCTAAATTAAGAGGCAAAGATCCACACCCAACATTAATTACATGTTTACTTTTTTATCTGCTTAGTCCCTACTGAAATTGAAAACAAACAAGAATGACTTTCTGTCTGAATTTTCCTTTTTTTTTTAAAGGCTCAAAAGAGCTGGATTATTTAAGCCAATATTTGTCAAAGTATTTATCAGGTTTACATTTGTTAAATCTTTAAAATACAGCATACAATGAAAATAAGCTAAATAGACAGATAGAGATAAATCTAGTGGTATAACTCACTCGACTTTGTCCTCTGCCCTTTGATGCAACAAGTAAATAGAGTGTGAACGTTTCCAAACCTCTGTTTGATTTCAGGACATGTGCTGACTTTAAGCACAGACTCCTGTGACCTCATCTGAGCGCTCAGCCACTCAGTTTCTTGAACGTCAGGGTGAAAACCACACACCGAGGAATAACAACTGCCCAACTACTTTGCTGTTCACGAGAGACAAAGGAGAAGCCAAGCGTCGCGCTGCGAGCGGTCTTTAGTGTTACCGCAGTAAACGATACCATATGTCAGACTGTGATAACACAGGTTACAGCAGCAAAAAAAAAAAAATACAGCAAATTATAATTAGCCAAGTGTCATTAAACCCAAAGGATAATACCAACCTCATTACTGAACTCATCAGCACGTTTTAAAAAGGAACCTGTATACACCTCATCAATTTATTGTTTACATTTTAATGAGATAAAAATGAACTGAAATGAATTTAACCCACATGGCCCTTTGCTTGTGTGTGTGTGTGTGTGTGTGTGTGTGTGTGTGGTAAAGTGATGAAAAGACAATTATAATATTGAGTTAATTCATGAAGATGCTACAAAACAACACTCAAAAATCCTGTTCTCTGCTAAAAAGTGCAAGATGCTATCGGAACAACGTAATGCCACCTCAGATCCGCCTTTTAAAACATAGGAGCAGCCTTAATTTGTCAAACAGAGGAGTATTTCCATGGCAGATCACCAGTGTAAGACTGGATTTATCAAGTTTGCATCATTCAAACTCAACATCACCTTCACACGTTGTTACACAGACAGAGAACTTCTAACTATAAGCACAATTAAAGGATCGTGTAATGAGGTGCAACCGTTTTATCTGAGACTATCCTTATGAGTGACAGAAATATCTAAAGTTCTTATGAGCCAACACTTCACGCAGCCTACATTTTACTAAATGAGTTCTTTGCTGTAATGAACAGCTGTAATCAAACATTCAGCCCTTATCTTCTCAATTACTACGTTTTAAACACTTTTGGATTTGTTTGAATTTTAGCTTCTTTGCTCTCAAGTTATTGCTCTGAATCTGCACTCAAATAACATCTTGTAAATCTGCACGACGGTAAGAGAACCTAGTCTTATAGTATAAATGTTCTAACATGTTATCTGTTATTTCCAAGCAATCTACATGTTTCAAATAAAGTGTTCAAATTCAAATTAGAAGGCAGCCTGTACCATAACATAAAAAGCAAGAAGTGTGGCTTTCAACCTGGATTCTTATCACATAAAAGATGCAAGATGTAGGCAAACAGGAGCACAATAACAGAAAAATATTCTCTCTTTTCCCCTGAGGTCTCTCCGGATGATACACGGCTTTCACTGCAAGCTAAATAGTACACAAGGAGTCATAATTATGCCATTCAAAGATGTGTAACTGCAGAATCAGAACTCTTTCTGTCAAGACTGCTTTTGAATTTGGCTCAGTGTGTTATTAATTAAAATATTCAAAGAGCAGTGACACTGCGAGAGCTTTGGGACCTCTGCCAAGCCCACAGGTGCTCAAAGAAAAAGGGGGAAAAAAACATATAACAAAATGGTGGAAATGTGCACCTTTGGAGAGTCCAAATCCTGGCACAAATGTGAGTTTTAAAAGGGAAACTTGAGGATTTTTCCATTTTAAGTTGTTGCAGGAAGGACAGCTGAATAATCAGCTAAATAATCAGTCGTGACTTTGGAAACCTTTTAGATAACACAGACTCTTCCCGGCACTCCTCTCTCCAACTCCCACTCAAATTTCCACCGTTGTCTTCCTGCAACAATTCAACTCTCAGGAGATTTCAGAGTGAGACTTCTCTTTGAGTGAGACTTGGTTAAACACAATAACAATCAGATCGGATCAAGCAAAAAGAAAAAGACAAATGTTTTATTTCTCTGTATGGTCCTTTCCATAATGTTGTCAGACACTTTTAATAACAAACTAAGTCTGTCAGTAGTGAAAACAAGCACGTAGTGGACGTGCAATGACAGAGTGCAATTGCCCCAAAGGATTACATTGCAGCCCAATTCGCAGCTGCCAGCTGAATATTGGACCAGTTTCAAAATTTCTTGTCCCCATTAGTCACTTAGACACAGAAAGATGGGAAAATAGGGTCCTGGTTGAAAAAAAAAAAAAATCCCAAAGTTTCCCTTTAAAGGCTTTTATTCAAGCAGTTAAGATAAAACTGAAAAACATCTTTGTGTTTACACCTCATTTGCCACATTATCTGCCCTGCTGAATAAAGAGCTTTAATAACAGGAGTGGATTTTAACTCCTCTCCAAGGTTTTTACTATTATGCTTTTTAATTAATAAAAAATAATGCATCCCTGCTATTAAGATTCAAGGTTTTGAAAGTGCCTAACCACCACGACAAAACATTTTATCACTGCGGTTGTTCCGCAGTTGTTCACAAAATATTAAATCCATTTTGCAATCGTCTTCAAAACCTATCTGAGGTTTAATGGGCTGAGTATCAGGTAGGCTAATTAAGCTTCTTGCCAACAACAACAAAAAACTCTTATCTGTTCTTTCTCATTTTTCTGCTACATTTGTTTTGTCTTCAGGGCTCCTGCAGCAATGTATAAATAACTAATAATAGTAATAATAATAATAATAATAACAATAATAATAATAATAATAATAATAATAATAAGTTTTCCCTTTCAAGGTTCAGTTTCTATGAATTTTATTAAGGAGCTTGCCTGGTAGGACACTGCTTCCTCAACTCTAAGTTACTTAAAATGTGATCGTGCAACAAGCAAAGTGACACACACTTGTGCACTGTGTGTTTTTTTTCATCTGGTAATGTTACGTGTAAAAGCATGCAGCGAGTTCAACAACCTTGTTTTAGCTGTTTATCCATAATGATCAGCGGCTCAGTATTGCCTCACCGGAGAGGTATAATTACAGTGTTAGGTGCACTGGAAATAACAACACAAGCAGGTCAGTTCCCATAATGACACGCGTGCGCACACACACACACAAACACACACACCTTTCCAAGCAAAATCTTCTGTGACAACTGAATAGCAAAGGCTCAGTTACACTTTGAAACCTCCCAAAAGATGCTTTTCACAGACAGCTAGTATTCACATCAATCCAGGTTATGTTTCATCAAATAAGAAAGGCACAATAATCCAGCACAGACTTCACCTCAATAACAGTCATTAAACAACTCATATGACACACTTACACCAATAACCCAACAGCAGCTGTGTTTCAGAGATCTGCAAAGATTACTTGAGATGTCAAAGTTCACTCCTGAGGAGTCTACGAGCCACAGCGTCTATAATCACTGATATATCTGAGTAAAATATCCAAAGTGAGACAAAAGTTGCCTCTCAGATGCTTGTGGTGACAGCAACACGTACTGTGCTTTAAAAAAAGAGGGGGGCAGCTCTGCCTGTTTGTTGGGATCAGAGATTAACAGTACAGTTCAGGAAGGAGGAAAACTTCTCACGCTCAGGCCTCTCACGACAAATACTTTCATGATTATGGGCTCAAGTTAAGTTGAACGGGTTGAGATAGATCAGCTGATATGGAGAACCCTTGTGAGTTTGCGGTCGGTTGACTCACCTCACACGCTATAAGTCCGTGACAACAACAACAACGACATTAAGGACAACAACAACAACACGTAGTCATACTTTGGCTCTGAGCGGCGGCTGGAGCAGATCCGATGATGACTCCTCTCTCCTCTCTCTTCTTTGACAAATATGTCTGAAACTGTACCGCGCCGTGATTAACGCAAACTTGACACCGCGGTAGGCTGCCCTGCTCCGTCTCACAGGTGCCTCCCCCTCTTTTTTATTTCCTCCCCTCTCATCCAGCCCTGTCGAACATTTCCGACTGTCACTTACTCACATTTTTACTACTCACTCCGACCGAGCATCAAGAAGAGCAACGCGATTTCTTGTCTGTCGCCGCTACGCAGGAACCACCACACAAACCGGACGCAGCGCAGTCGACGTCACCTCGGCGTGTGTGTGTTAGTGAGTGAGTGAGATCCCCCCTTCAAACCGACACACACAACTGACAGCAACCTGGATCAATACAACATGCCGTCCTGTCTTGTCCTAAGCCAGCGTCCCGGTTGTACCGGAGCCGAGAAACACGACAAACTCAGCAGCCACGCACCCGAAACAAGTCTAAATACGAGCCGGAGCTGACGAGAAACTTACAAACGGCTGAACTTACCAGCTTTCTCTTACATCCTGCTCGACCCAGCTTGTTGTTGTCTCACACCGCGGCGTTAGAACCGACGACGGCACGGCGACGCGACTGAAAAATTGATAAGAGGGAATTGCTGGTTATAAATAGTCATGATACCCCTCTGGTGTGCCGCTGAGTGGTCCGTACAAGCCCCAGGAAATACGTCACGGCTGTGGACAAAGTGGATACGTTACAGCAACACCTACTCACGAGCAGCGGCGCTGCCGCAGCGCCACCTGCTGGTCACCAGCGGCACTGCAGCATAATCCTCATACTCAGGCTGAGGTTCCAGCTTCCATACAGGACATATACACTTATTTTATAGTAAAAACACTCGAGCTGCAACGATTAATCGATTAGTTGATCGATAGAAAATTAATTGGTACTATTTTGACAACATAATAATTGTTTAAGTATTCTTTTTCAAGCGAGAATACCAAACAGTTGCTGGTTTAAAGGACGGTTTCACAGTTTTTCGAGTCTGTCTTAAAACAACAATCAGGTGCCCAATTGAACATTGAAATAGTTTTTTTTTGTTCTTGCCATAATCATTCCTTTTGTTCATAATGGCCATTAGAAGATCCCTTCATAATGCATTTACAATGTGAGTGATGGATCCACAAACCCTCCCTCTTTACAAAAATGTATTTAAAAGTTTATCTGAAGCTAATATGAAGCTTCAGGTGTCCAAATGAGTCAAATCAAGTAGATATCTTTCAATAGTACAGTCTTTTTAGTGCCAACATCCCTTTTTGTTAGTAAAAAAACTTAAAACAACTATGTTCTTTTTACCTGAAAAACTGTGAACCTTTAAGATTAAGAATTTGTTGCTTTTCTTGGCCTTTTTGCTTTTTACATTACTGTAAATATAATAGGCTGTTTTGATGTTTTGGACTGCAGGTTGGATAAAATAAGTCATTTGAGGATGTCACCTTGGACTCCATTATGGGTGTTTTTCACCATTTTCTGATGTTGTTTTAACAAAGTGATTAATTGTGAAAACACTGTAAAACGCTTATTGTGTGGCCAGTAAATTCCGACTGTATGCCAAGAAACATCATCTTGATTGAGAATGTTTTTGTTGCTGGTACAGAGACAGTGATAAAATATCTTTCTCAGGGCCAAATTTACCTCCTTGGGGATTTGGGCAGAAATGTGCTTTGGGCACCTATTGACCTCCACACATACCTCCCCCGCTGTGTAATGTGTATGTACTATGTCCCCTACAAGTTTTCACTCGGCACACTGTGGACTATATACGTGGCAGCTTCATTATTTACCCCCAGCTGCTGGACTAATATGACCAGAGTAACAAGTAACTTAAGAGCAGCTCTCAAGTGATCACATGATTAGTCACATGTATGCTCAGAGAATGAACAGCCAGTCACACATATAGACTGACTCCACATCTACCATGAAAAAAAACATCCTTACAGTTTACTCAGTGGTCGTTCTGCAAGAACATATATAATTAAATGTTTTTAACAGTAAATTTTACTTAAAACAATAATTAACATGTGAAATGAACAACAATATATTATATTTATGATGTTTGCATGGACAAAAAAGGATATAGGAAATTGGCTAAAATGGAAACAGAAGTCTGCTGTTGGTAGACGAGGTACATCAGAGAAATCACGTAATAAGGACAATTTAGTACCAGACTGACATAATTGTAGACAATAAAGATGCTCAGAAATGGATTGCAAACAAAATCAATGCCAGGTTTTTTTCTTATTTGTTTGCATCCCTGATAAATATAAATTTAAAGAAGAAAAAGTGGTGTAACATGCTATCAATCGGTTAAATCAAATACAAATAATAGGTTAAAACTACTCTTTTCCTAATTATACTGTTTCAACGTATCATTCATTAAGACCAGTTCTATTTTGTACAATCACACAGAACAATAGAGATACACTCTGTTTCTGTGCTGCAGTCATACTGGATCAGGATCCACTGTTAACACACCTCTGGAGCTCGTTTATATTTAACAGCATTTTTAAGTAAAAAGAAGTTTGATAACTTGCTTTTACTCTTAAGTTTGTGATATTGCATAGAAGTGAAGGATCTTCACATTTTCACCAAAGTCTTAAATTTTTACTTTTAGAAGTTTGATAAATACAGGTTGTGATCTCAGGTTTCTGTATGTTTGTGATCATTTGATTTAACACTTAGGAATATGCACCATGTGAGTACAATGCTGACTAAAATGATAAAAATGAGTGTTTAAGCTAGATTTTTTACACATGGCTCCTGCACAAGACAGGGTCACAACTTAAGTTTGCATATGTTACAGGGCCTGTCTTGATTGATATTGTACTTTAGAAGCACTTCTGCATCCTCCTATATGTCACTGAGCCTGTCCCTGCATCCCACTGCAGAACCTGAACTACAGACCAAAGCCTTCATTCACCTGCAAGGTGGTTTCTTCTTCAGAGTCATACTTTGTTAATTGTTTTTGGTAATCTTCAAAAGATATTAAGGCACTTTAATGTAAAAAAAGGTTTTTTTTATGGCCTTAAAGTTGTAATTTAACCAGTACAGTACTGGGCTACTGATTTGTCAGGTGACAGTCACAGATTATTTGTTGTTCTGATCCTTAAAGACACAAGTGCTCAAAATCTTAAACTGTTGATTCAAACTGACAGACATTTAAACTGATAAAGATGACTTTTACTACACAGTACCCCATCTCAGTAAAACAGTTGCACAGGTGTTACTGAGCTTTCTTCTCATCCAGAATTTAGTATCAAACTGAAAAAAAGGAAAATTGTTGCATGCAGGAGCTTCAGGAGGGATTATTAAATCCTCAGATATTGTTCAGATGTTCATTTTCCTCCTTATTGTTCCATTTTTGTATTTTAAAGAAACATTCATATAATACATGATATTCTTAAGTATACCAAACATTATAGACCTCAGTGTCCGTAGTTCAGGGGAAAAGAGTCAGGATTTTTACTTTTTACTAGCATTTTATCCTCTTCCAGGGATAAGCAAAATGTTTTTCATGGGGATTATCCTGCCATTGTTATTCTTCTTATTCTACATTACAGACTTCAGCGTCATGGTGTAGTTTATGCGATAAAATATCTCGAGCTTATTTGCTTGGTCTCACATCTTTACATGTTTGGAAAGCCTTTTCTCCTTTTAAATAAACACAAGTCATCATGCTGCTTCTTCTGGCTGTTCTAACAATATTATATTGTATATATTGCACAATAATATTCACTGATTTACATATTTCCAAGCTGATAACTCACATAAAAGTGAAACATGGGCAGCACAGCACAATCCAGAGCACAGTAAATTAAAGGGCCGAGGCACAGAAGGAGCAGAACAGTTCAAATTATTTATTTGAAGTACAAATATGATGATACCAAGGGAGGTCAAGGGGCAATTAAATTTGTTGCAGCATTTTAAATTAGTTGCCCTAACAAGAGACACAGAGCCAAAGAGCGTAAAGTGAAGCTGTCTGTGTTCACAGCTGCTGGAGCCGAGTTTCTCCCTGTTGAAGCAGAGGAACAGAGCATTTATCATCGACTTATAAACATCATAAAAATCTAATTGGTTGCTTAGTAAAAACAAATATTACCATAATAAAAAAAATATACGATCACAAACACTTCGTTGGATAAATAAAACAGACTTATTATGTATGCAGGAGGTTAGTAAAGGAGGTTTTATCACCATCATTTTTTTCTAAGAACACACCTCTTAGCTCCAGCAGCACATCTCCTTCATATCGAGCTAGTCCAACGGCATGTCTCTGCTCGGTGTCCAGCTCTGTCCACTGCTCCTCAGTGACGGCCCACGCCTGCTCCGCACTCAGCCACGACAACTGAACTGCACTGAACACCACCTGCCAGACACACATCCAACACAAATACTAAATAACTCCTACAGGACACTTTGTTATTTGAAGGCAGGCACTCTGGGAGAAGAGACAATTTCCTTTTTGTCATAGTATTTTATTTTGACTTTGACACATTTAGAAAATTCACATATTTACTATAAAAATTTGGAAATGTATGTTTATTTCTCTTTTTTTCAGTTGATTAAAGCTGAATGTAGATTCCTGTTTCAGTTTATTGAGTTAAATAATTTGTGATTTACAGAGAAATTTGGCAGAAGTTACATTTCATATAGTATGTCATGAAAATGTCCCACTTTATGTATTTTATTCCTATTAAACATCTCTATAAATTACCAGCTGTTATTGTGCAGAAAAAAATGTGTAAAATTTGGTAGCTACCTACAAATTATACAATTTTCAAAAGTTAGTTTACATATTTTCTTAGAAAACTGCCGCAAACTTGCTACAAGAAGCCAATTTCATGGTAAACAAAAAAGTAAGATATCTCATCTTAGTTGTAGTAATAGGCCTTTTCACAACAGATATTATGACTTGTCATAGTATGGTATGCGCAGCTGTTATAAATAACTTTAACGATGATTCTGCTCTATTTAAATGTCCTTGTAAGCCATGACAGCGTGACAGTGAGCCGGCATGCTCAATACCAGGACCCTGAAACTGAAGCAGCTAAATGGAATTCAGCCATCATTAATTTTATCATTTACACCTGTTCTTAAGAGGCCTGCTGATTGAGTTTTCCTCCATCCTGAACTGTATTGCAGTTAATCTCTGCTTCCTACAAACATTTTATGAGACTATAGCCGTGTTAATATATGGTACCACCTCGGCTTGACTCCACTCGACTCTACTCGCTTTTGGTTCCAGGTACTTTTCTGGATTTTGTTCTCCATTGCAGATAGTAACGCCTCAATGTAGCCAGATGTCATATCGACACCGCGTGACACTGCTGTGATGTCATCTCCAATGCGACACACACACAGGAACAATGAAGGATATCGAAGGGATGGTGTTCTTGATTCTCATTACTTGGCTGTTTATCACAGCAGGAAAAGACAAATTAAGTTTCAGAAGAGGCTGAAGGCAGCAAGTCAAAAGACTGCTGAAAAGAAACAGGACAGTTTTGTGTTTCGAGTAGTCCAGTAATTTAAAAACATCTCAGCAGCTATGGTAGCTTAGCTATTTAAAAATGGCACATTTGTGCTGGATGTCCCATGTCACGCAAGTGATGATTCTAATAACGATTCTCTCTGACCAATCAGTGCTCTGCAGTCTTTCACGTCCCTTTTAGTATCGGTGCTTAGAACCTCGACAGAGGTGATACAAAAAAGATACAAGGTACTAGCCACAACTTTTGCCCATGGAAAACTGAAAAAGAACGCTTTTGAGCTTTTTGAGTCGAGTTGAGTCAAGCCATACCATGCAGTGGAAAAGCAGAATTTAATTGCTATAGAAACACAATAATTGAGTAAATAGCCCTGAAATTATAGGTGAAACTCACCGCCATCTTTGTCGGTGGGATCAGGGCGATAGTTTCAGGGGTGATTCCCTCCACTTGTTCTTGCACCAGAGCTGACAGCACTATGTCCTCCAGGCCCGCTGGAGAAGTTTCACAAACATCGTAGTCAGATAATTAATGTTTCTCATATCAAAGTTTTCCTAAACTTTTCCTGTTTCACTCTCAGGTCTATACCCCTGGGGAGATTTCTTAATTGTACCGATCCATCCAAAAGCTGTCATTTCCTTCTCCTACCCTCCTCACTCTTTGAAAAAACAATAAAAAAAAAAAGCTGATCACACAAAAAGTTTGTACCCCCAGGCATATTATGTTCCACGGTACCTGCCAATGTCCCAATTTCAGTAAAAACTTCTGGTCCCCAAGCACTGACTGGACCAAAGGCCTCAGGTCTGGACAAACGGCTTGTCAATGCCTCCATCTGCTGTTCTGTGCATGGCAAGGACATCTCCCGCAGGAACAGGACAGCCATACTGCAGTTTCAGAAAAAAAGATTGAGGACTTTATCCTCCACTGAGGATATGCAAAATGTTTTCAGCAGGTTTGTGTGGCTAAGAAATGTGCACCAGCCTTCTGTTAGCATCTGTTTGCAGGTGTATGTGATAGCAATTAATTTCTAAAACAACACAGTAATCATTCTGTAATACCATAGGAAGAAGTTTTATTACTGTTTCTAGAAGTACTAAAAAGTGCTGAATGTCAGACCTTTTTTATAGTTTTTATAGCCACTTTTGTAAGTGTTGTTACACTGGAGCAGGATGGATAATCATACATTGGGTATTTGACTGACCTGAGGTTGTAAGGGTTTAGTCTTTTGATCTCTGAGGGATACAGACCACAGATCAGATGGCAAAATGTTGCCAGATCAACAACTGATAACTGCTCTACTTTCAGTTTGCGCTTCCGCATTACTCCTAAAATCACTGCTCTCATCTGAAAAGTCAAAGAGGAACATTAAAGACATATTAATAGACATATTAAACTCTTCAGGTTTCTCTCTTTGACTTCAAGCTTCAAACTTCAAGTTTACCTTTTTAGGGCTCCAGTCTGTCAGTGTCCCCAGATGTGCCAACACACCCAGGTCAGTGAAAGTGATATCATGCAGCTCTCTGTCTCCAATCTCAGTCACCACTGAGCCCAGAGCCAGCACCTGATCTGCTTTCAGCTCTCTCACTGGACTGAAGGACTGGATTGGATGAAGAACCAGAATATGCTTCAACCATGATATTAGAACATAACTCAACTTTAAATTGGACAGAACTCCTTTATCACAGGTCAGAATTTAAGGAAACCTGAAGGGATGATGCATGTAGTTACTGACTGAATGAGAGGACATGTTGTATTCCTCCCAGTGTGGAGGAGAACAATGTGTTTATGCCTTAAGTGTGTCAATAACATCAGACAAATTTAAAAAAATCTAGAGCTAAAAGTCTCTCAACATCCTGTGGTCTTTTGCAGGCAAAGTTTTACAGACCTGCCTGAGTTTCACCCACAGTGCCCGGCGCTGCTCAGAGCTCAGTGAAGCATCCTGACCAAAATCTTCTACACACAGTTTCAGGTCCTCCTGTGACATGCGGCTTAGCTGAGTGGACGTCCACGCTGAAGGGAACGTCCCTCTGATGTCAGCACAGCTTGGAACCGGCACTACTTGAAAAGACATCAGTGGATTCAGAGCATGATACAAACAAAATCTTACACAAATAAACAATTCATACTGACATTTTTGGTGCAATTATGACCAAATGTCTCTGGTAGGACTACAACACATCAGCTGACCTATTTTTCAGTATGTACATTTAATTACACAAAGTTTAGTATTACATGAGCACTGAAAATGAAAAGACTGAACTTTTTGCCCTCCTGCTCCGCGCTTTGACAATCCCTCGCATGAGACTCTGAGTCTGCTGACTCTGGCGATGTTGGTCCATACACCGGGTCTTACAGACTCCCCCCACCACACTGTCCTCCCAGAGCTTTTGAGCCACCAGGACCTGCTCCACTGTGTCTTTATTTAACACAGTCTAAACAGGGAGAAACTCATATTATATACTCATCTTAGAAAAAAAGTTAAAGTAAAATGGAAAACATTTTTAGCCTGAATTGATGCTGTTGGGTGCTTACCAGGGGGATGGAGTGCATCTGCTTTGTTGACAGAGAAAACACCAGCCTGCCCAAGTGTTCAACATCTCCAACTTGCCATTTGGACGGCTCCCTAGCAAACAAGCACACACATCTTACCATTACTGCTGCTTTCAGTCAAGTCCATTTTTATTTGAATAAACCAAAATCACAAATCATAAATTTATCACATGGGGCTTTAATTTAATCAATGTCTAAGAGTCAGACTGCAAATGCAATGCTGGAATTTTCCGATTATGCATTTTATGTATTTTAGACTGTATAGAAAACTACTATTATTCTACTATAATACAGTAACAGCAATTATAAATCATGATTTTCTCCCTGGAATCAAAATTTAAATTTCTAAAACATTAACTCACAAGCCACCTTCAGCTTGCAGCCAGTAATTCAACATCTGTTGTTTTATTTTACTTTCATTTTAAACATTTGTTTTTAGAAAGAAGGCCAATATGGACGATAGTAAAATCGTAAGTCTGAAATATCAGAAAATTGCAAATTTACTATTATAATCCTATCTGAGGTTGTTTATAGTTGGAAATGTGTCACCATTGGACAACTTTTTTTAATAATGGTTATACATTTTTTAAATGAACCTCTTGACATATTAGTGACCCAGGTTTCATATCCAGGACAGCTGATAAGACTCCTCCTTTACCCCAACAGGTCTTTCTGAGTGAGCAGGGTGCTGATATCTCTCAGAGCCTCTTTAGGAAGGCAGAAGCTCCTCATCTCCTCCAGCCGCAGAGCCAGAGCACCTCTATCCACCAGAGCCAGACTGTCCTGGTCCAAGAAAGGCAGTAAAGGCCCCAAGAGGTCCAGAGTGTTTCCATCAATCCTCCCCTCGGCCTGAGAAGAGCTCTGTAGAGCACCACATACAGTACAAAAAGCAAGTCCCCTTATTGTCAATCATTAATTTTAGGGCAAAGACTTGGTTTAAAGTTAATGTAAATTCAGGGTTAGTTTAAGTTTAGCGTTAGATTCAGTTTAGGTTAAGGCAAGTAGTGATTATGGTTAGGTTTAGGGTAAGTCTTAGGAAATTAAGCCTATGTAAATACCCCAAAAGTGACTTAGACGAAGTGTGTGTGTGTGTATGTGTGTGTGTGTGTGTGTGTGTGTGTGTGTGCATGTCTGACAAGCCAGAACCAACAAATGTGGTTCACTCTGTCCGTCCCATTAATGTGTTTACAAATCAAACACATGACTCACCACCACTGACGCAAGCCCTAATTTAATTCAACCAGAAATAGTATCTCTGAGTTTCAGTTTGCCCTGAATGTTCATCATTTTAATTACCCTGAGGTTCATTTAGGATCTCTACTTAATGATCTAACTTAATGATGTTTATAAATTACCTACAACAACTAGTTTGAGATCATACTTATCATCTTTACATCCAGAAATGTGTCAAGTGTTCATCATGTAACGATATACAGTAAATATAAAATAAATGATAGCTTATGATGTTGTATTACCAGTTCAGTTATGACCTTCTCCGCTAAATTTGTCTGCTTGTAATGTGGCAGTCTGAGGAAATCAGCAAAATGTGCCTGGATGTGGTCCAGAATATCTCTGAGGGATGTGTTAGAGAGGTTCTCTATCATCGTCACTCTGGAAAAAAACAGAGCAGAGATATAAATATAGTTAATATTGGATTAACTGTGAAATATTTATATAAAGAGCAATTTACATGTTAATAAGGAGATACTTGCGGTAATGTTGCAGCAAACCAAGGGCTCAAAGCGTCAAGGTCAAGTTCAGGTTGTTTCCTCAGTTCCTCCGTGATACATTTTCGCTGGTAACACAGCCAAAACACATCTGAACTTGTTAGTATTATGGAAACATTTATGTACATGTAACCCTGGAATATAATAAGCAAAACAGTCTAATGAGTCGAGGCTGCGTAACAGAGTTTAGGGGTGAGGAAGTGTGTGTTCCTCACCAGAGCGGGCCTCATGCCTCCAGGCAGCACGCTGACGAACTGAAGCAGCTCTGCAAAATCTGTGTCATTGCTCCAACGCCTCAATAAGTCACAACTCATCCCACCAGCGATATGACCCAGGTCTCTACAAGTGAAAGAGAAGTCATCATTTAAATTGTTTATTGAGTGATTACTTAACCTGAAAATGACAGTGACTGCGTCTATTTATTTTGAGTTTTCAATTCCATTCGCAGGAAGGATGACATTGATTAAAAGCATACATCTGAATCTTCTGCTGCAGTATATGTCCAACTTACCTCACCATCTGGCTGGTAATGTTTTTAAAATCGTGGATCCTCTTGAACAGAAGTTGAGCCTGTCCAGAAAGAAGAAGTGTCAGGTGTCCTTCACCTTAAAACTAATAACATTTTAATCAAATAATCTTTACTAATTTGTTGTAATTGAAGCCCCGTCACTGGAAATCATCTAAGTTGAATGTCTCTGCTAATTGCTTAATATTATAAAGACACATAAATTCAACACTAACCACTGAAATATTTAACTTTAGAGTTATTTAAATATAATATTTTAGGTTTAATATACAGTGTCACAATATATTTAAGTACTAAATGAAAATCTTTGTTGATTTGACTCAGGTCTTGTTAGGCCAAGAACAGGTGGTGAAAGCAGGCTAATACACACTTGGCTGTGACAAAGTCCCTTTAAGGTAGCCATTATTAATTTATGCTACACTCCTCCACACCATTGTACTACATCCAAACTAATTAGCTTGATGGCAGCTGATGCGTATGGAGTATTAATGTCCTTAAAGGATCATTTGAAGCATATCCAATGAGTTGCAGATTAATGTGAGTAAAGACTGAAGGTGGTAACATTTTCTTCCTTTTCTAGAACTGGGGACCTGTTGCTGTCATATCAATATAAAGCTAAACAGCTCTCAAAAAAAAGTAAGTTGAAGTAAAATGTGCACCTGCTGTGGCGACCAGTTTATGTCTCGGTACAGGCTTATATCTCTCAGGATGTTTTCTCCGTTTAAGGTCTCTCTCAGCTTCCTCAGAGGGACGAATGGTAAAAGACAGATTACCTGCTGAGTGACATTCTGCAGGTCTCTGTGTAAAGCCTGATGACATATAACAAAAACAGAGACCATTTTTAACCAAAAAGACATTAAATTAAACCTTTCTGGTAACTCTAGAGCTCAATTAGAGCTTCTTACACAGTCTATAATTGAAAACTGGTGATGTTGAATTTATCATCTTCTAAAACCTCTCCTCCTCCATTGTGTCTTCTACTCAATGTGTGACAACTAAATGAGATTCACGGCAACTTATCAAGGACGGATGAACAGATAAGAAAAGTGATAGCCGATGTACTGAAGGCAGACAATAGCACCATCACCTCCTGCATTGCATTGTATAGCATGGCTCTATGGCCAGGCTTAAGCTCAGTTAGCAAGGCTCTCCAACACTGGCAGTGGGCAGTTTCACTGATCTCAGGCCACTGGAGGTCTCTCAGCACAGCAGGGGAGAGACCAGAGTGTAATGGCTTCAGTCTGCACAGTTTTTCCATGGTCAGCTGGCAAGGAGAGGAAAAACACAGTGGTTAGAGTGCAGCTGGCTAGAAGTCAGCAGAAATATTTTGAAGACGTCTACTTACGTTGGTGTCCTTTAAAATCTTGGATAACATTTGAAAAGCCTGAGGAAAGTATTTAAATGAAAATTAAAACTACAGAGTGTTTTTAAAAATTCCAGTATTTGAGGTAAAGGTCACATATTTCATCAATGTTCATGTTCTTCATATCTTTAGAAATTGTTGTCTAGTAATCGTTGGCCTGCAGAAAATATTTCTATCAAGGCTAAATATTCATGATGTATGATGCATTGTAGAGCTCTATGTAGCATCTTTGAGAAAAGACTGATGATGCATTGATTGCCTTGACATTTTTTAATCAAAAGTTTGAACTTTTGACTGGTACTGTACATTTACAGTTACACTTGAAGTCAGTGGACATGTGAAAACAAAAGAAGACTCAAATCTAAATGTTGCAAAATGGTGGAGGAAATTCAATAACTTCACACAAGATAAGAGCATCAGTAATCCACATGTGAAGATAAAAACAAAGGTATGAGGTTGCAATGGACTTTCCTGCTGACCTGTGCTGGAGAAAATCTGTGTAGTCCTGGTTGTGAAAGGACTTCCAGGAGTTGTTGTGAGGGGAGTGACAGCAAGAAGGGAGCCCCTAACTGGGGTAAGAGACCACTGAGGGCAAACAGCTCTGGAGGAGCCATGCTGCTGGCATTCAGGCTCTGAATCGCTGGTATCAACCAAGAGGACAACTATCCAAGAAACACAATTAAACAGAGCTAGTCAGACATAGTCCAGAACAACACAAAAGACTGTAATTGAGGATAATAATGGTATAAAGGATTTTCTGTAGATGTCAGTAAGACCATGTGCCCCTCACCCTGCCAGTGGCACTGATGAAACCCTTGGAAATACACTGAGCCAGCTGCTGCCAAAGAGCAGAGGACAAAGCTGAGTCCTGAAGAACTGAATGCAGCTCAAGTGGATCCAAGTAACATGCAAGGACTCCTAACCTGCAAAAAGACATTATCCTTCACTTTTCCGATCATCAGATCAAAAATTAACTTCAAACATAAATAACTTTTTACAAAAACAAAGTGCTTCATGTAGAAATGAATGACTATTATATTATTTAATTATTTAATGACTTAAATATTGAGCTTAGAGCAGAAATAATAAACCATAAACAATGATAAAGATATAGTGTTAAAAATAGATTAAATAGAATTGATTGATAAAGCACCACGCACCGATACCTTACAAAATCTGCCCTGATTCATCAATACCAACAAATCATCATCTTGGATCTCAAGACATAACCTCTGAGTTCGTAAGGGGTCATGTTAAAGGAGCAACACCTATGTCATGTGTGTTCTTGACAATCAACCTTTAAGTATCTGTTTAAATACAGTACAAAGGTCAAATACAAAGCAACATCCAGACAAGGACTGAAGCTCTGTACCTGTATTATCTAATATTTTGGAAACATATTGGCCTTTCAGTACATCTCACTCATTATAAAAATGGACAAATACGGACTGTGTAAGTCCCACCTCAATATATCATCACCAGTCAGATTTTTCTTCTTGGTGAAAAGTGTCCGAAGCACATGGCGCCCCCTTACACCATCAAGACTGCTGTTGCTTAGCAACTCCATCAGTGGAGTAAGCTTAAGGAAACAACAGAATTCACATCATTCACAAACTATTTGCTGTAAGAATCCCAATCAAAGGTTTTTTTTTAAAGTACCTGAGCACATCTGAAATGTCTGATATCAGCAAAGGAGACTCAATGAAATCGCCTTCTAACCTGTTGTGAAGTCAGCTGCTGAAAATGACTGACTGGGAGGTAAGGTAGAAGTGGGAAGATGGAGCTCAGGAAGTATGGTGGCCATGTAGGGACATCACCCACCACGCTTGACTGCAGGAGTCTCTTCACAAAGGCCTTTTTTTGCAGCGACTTCATCCCCGAGCTGTGGTCACGAATAGCAGTCAGCCTTCAGAGCAACACAGAGGAAGTTAGCATCAGGACATGACTAATTTTAGATTGAATATGATGATATGTCGGGTCAGCAACTTTACACGCTGTCGTTGACTATCAGGGAGGCTGGGAAGCTCATGATGTCAGATACAGACATGAAGGGAATGAACTGAGACAGGTCCACAAACAGTTCTGGGGTCACTCGGGGGAACTTATGAATAAAGGCAGCAGTCATTGTTTCCATGGCCTGCAACTCTTTTTGAGAGGCCTGACAGAGAAAACAAAAGAGCAGGACAGAAATGGATGTGTATTCAAATAAACCCTCTTTGTAATAGTAATATAGTAATATTAAAAATTTGTGTGGGGTAGAAGAATCATAAGAGATCATGTTTTTTAATTTCCTAAATCAAGTAACTAAATAAAAAAGAGGAAGTGTCGCTAACATTATTATTATATTAATTGAAGTGTTATTTAGGGAGTTTTTGAACAAACCTGGCTGGTTTCGACTTGCAGCTGATCCCAACTTTGATGCATATGGGAGAGAAATCTTTTAACTGCGTCCTTTTCAGCAGACATCACGAGAGTGCGAATGCTGTCTCTTGGCATCTGGAGGTACTCCTGGTGACATAAAATGACTCACCTGAATATAAAGTTTAGTGAGCTGATCTGTGGTGGAGAGTTAAGTGTGAATGTGGCTGCACAGCTCAGTACCTGCAACAGAACCCTGAGAGCAGATGAGTTGTCATCCCGCTGAATGAGGTCCCACAAGACAGGCTGACATAACAGCAAAAAACAAGTCAGTCACTCCTTGTTGTGTGTGTGTGAAAGAGTGTTTGTGTATGTATACATGTGTCAGTCAGCTATCTTACACTGAAGCAGCTCAGCAGGTCCTCTTTGAGAGTGGTGTTCTGCTCTCTGCGGAGGAAGACCCCCACAGTGCGAAGGATGCTCATGGAGGCTTCTGGCTGCAGCACGGCCCAGGATGTGTTGTCAAGGAGACTGGAGAGGAGGATGGCCTGACCCAAACCTTGCCTCGCCTCTCTTTCCCCCTCATCCAGACCCGAAGAGAGGCCTACCATGAAGTCCAAGACTCGTAACACATATCCAAGTGCCACTAAAAACCCCTCATGCTCCCCTCCCTCAACCTCACATACACTCAACTTGTGTAAGACCTCTACCAGCAGCGGGGCAGGGTCCACACACAGCTGCGATGTGTCAAACTGATATGGCGCAGGCAGCATGTCAAAAAACCTCTGCAGGAGGCACTTCCTGTCCTCCAGCTCTGCCTGCAGATCAGCACAGAAATCAGCAAATTGGGGCATCGTTCTCAACAGCTGATGGTAGAGTGAGGCGTTTAAACAAATGTACTCTCTCAATCCATGAGTATGCCCACAGAGCTCCAACAGGGTGGAGTTGATGAAATGATGCACAGCCCAATGCCTGTACTGACAAGTATCCTCAATGGTGTTAACCTGGGAGAAGTTGTGTAATTTGGAGCAGTATGCTGCAGTCCAGCTGCCTTCTGGCAAGGACTGGTGTGAGTCTGGAGACTCTCTCCCACACAAAGCTGAGATAAGGGCAGAGTTGTTGGGCAGGAAGCAGTGTCTGAAAGCCTGGGCACTTAGTGACCTGCTGCCTAACTGAGACAGACAGTTCTCATCAAGTCCTGGACTTCCTATTGCCTCACCTGACAGGTGCACACACAACTCGTCTATACTTGTCTGGTTAAAATAATGGTAGTTCTTTGTCACTGCAACCTGCAAATATGAAAGTCAGAATAAATTAAGTACATGAAATACAAAAGAAACAAGCAATGTACAAATATATATATGCAGCATGTCCTCAGATATTCAGCAAAAAGTTTGCAGAAAGCACTATTTAAAGAATAAGGCTGGCAATTTTCTATATTTTTCTTATTGTCAACAAATCCCATGTGCAGAGCCAAACCAACAATGAACTCATCCTATTTACAAGTATTGTGCATCTATCCCTAGTCTGTGCCATAGACCTCTGCTGTTGTACAAAAACTAGTAAAAACAATTCAATGAGCCACATCGCTGCACTGGGTGACATGTTCCTTCACCCCTGAAGTGTATGGGCACAGTGGTTTGTTTAGAAAGGGCTCCAAAGACTAATAATAGCAATCACATTTTCAGTCTCCAGAGAGTAGTTCTGTGTAAGGCAGACCATGCCCATGCATGTGCAGCGGCGCACATGCAGACAGTGCAGAATGCAGACAGTTCGGTTTATAGTGCTTCACTAGCTTGTTGTGCTAGATACCACAACCTTACAAAGTCTAGAGGTTGTGATATGTAGCACAACAAGCGAGCGAAGCTAGCATTGATGTGTTTTTTTTAATAGTTTTTGGACAACAATGGAGGGCTATGGTACAGAAGAATAAGATATATCAGGCTTTGGATACACACACAATACTTGTAAGTAGGATGAGTTCATTGTTGGTTTGGCTCTGCACAAGAAAAATATAGGAAATCGCCAGCCTTATTCATTAAGGCCAACTAATGGCAGGTGTTCAATCATCAAAAAAATTCATCTTCACCTGATGTGCTCTCTGCAGCCAGAAAGAGGAGTTGGCACACACTGTGTTGTTGAATTCATGGGCAAAGAACTCACTGCACACATGAACCCAAAGAAAGTCCTCCTCAGCCGCAGACAGGTACCAAGCTGCATCAGAGCATGTGGCATGCAGGTCGAGCCCCATATCAGCCACTGCAGGGTTAACTGACCCGTTCTCCCCTTCAAACAGTTTACAGTAGAGGAACACAGTGAAGTTGGAGACGCCTGTCAAGCCTGGGATGGATTCATTGCACGCCGCCTCCAGAATTTCTGCAGAGGTGGAGTACTCCATCTGTTTCTGTTGGTCGCTTTCTCTCATTCTCCCTGGTTGTGGCTTGTGGAGCTGGGTGTTGACTGGTGTAGTGGCGAGTTTATGAAGGCGTTTCCGTTTGGAGATTGTTTTGGAGGATGAGGCTGTTCTAGGAGTTGAGTGGGCAGGTGTTTGCTGGGACCTGAGTTCATCTCCTTCAGTGGAGGGGCAGGACAGGAACGGGAGTGTGCTTGGAAGACCCTGAGATCCAACGCCCAAAGCCTGGGAGTTCCATGTCACATTATGTATGATACCCCTACATATACATGGACAGATGTGAATAATGATGGTTTGACTTTGCGAACAATTTACTGCCAAACATGTAAACTGCAATGATCTAGAATGTAATGTTCCTATATCTTACCATAAGATCAGCTGTCTCAGGTCACCTTCAGAGAGACAAATGAAAAGCAAATATAAGCAGTAAATCAAAGTGGATGAGAGGTGGAAAAAGCAATTGGAAGCACCTGCAGTACACAACTATACCTGATGCAACAGTGCTGCTCAGCTAACAAAGCTCAAGATATAATGTTACTGACATCAATGAGAGGATAAAGAGATTAGTCGGGCCACCAACAGATGCTGTCAGTGACCAGGATGATTATAAAGATTTTAAAGCAGTGTCAGTCACTGTCACTTCTCTCCTGCATCTTTCAGGTGAAACCAGGGCCAAGCTTACAGTATGAGGATCTTTACAAAGAATTTGCTTTGTGAATGACATTAAATACAATCTAACCTAATTATGCTTCTTTTTTTGCAGATTGTATGCATGAATGCATTTAACTTCAACATGACTGACAGCACCTGTTGTTCTGTGAGATGAGCCGGAGGGGGCTAAATCTTGAAGGGTGCCACACTTCAGCTTTTTTTCTAATGATAATGAGTTCTTGTGATTGTGCAACAACCGCTGAGCACAGATGCTCCACATACTCACCAACAGTGCATCGTCCCTGCGCGTTGGGCTGTGGCACGTCCACCAGGGTGCTGACATCATCGAGCATGGCCATGGTAACTCGTGACACTTTCTTCCTCAGGTTACTGTAGACAGAACTACCTACTCTATGCAGGAGGCCTCTTCTTAGCCCATCCAAACTTTGCACAAGAGCTAGATTTTTCTGTGCCAAACGGCCTCCTCTCTCACCTCCACCTGAACGTGATAACACTTGAAGGAGTAAGCTTTGCATGGAGTCTGGATCATCCTCTGTGGCCATCATATCTTCCAGAGAGGCATTTCCCAACAACTCGTCCTGCCTCATGGCCTCAGGAGGCAAGCTGAAGGGCTTTAAACGTCCAAATGCACTTGAGCCCCTATTGTGTTCAGCACCTTCCCCTGCTGGATGTAAACTGACCACAGGCTTCCAGTTGCGTGTCTCTAGGAAACGCAACAGCTGCTGAAGCCAGCTGACACTGAAGGCACAGTCACTACGACCCTTCAATGCACAGATGAAGCCCTGCAGGCCTGCACTGGCCTGGCCATAGGTCCCACTGACCAGAGCCTGAAGTGCAGCTTCTAGCACAGCACTCACTGTCTTCCAGTTCTGGGATAAGAAAGTCAAAAGAGGTCTATGGGGCTGACGCTCTGATAAAGAGATCAGACTCTGCAGCAGTCCCAGGAGCCAGTCCCAGTGCGGACTGCCTCTCAGGGACAAAAACCAGTCCTGCACTCTGACACTTGGTCGGGGCGGCACCCTGCCGTCCCACTGGTTCAGCGCAGCACTCCCCTCAGACTGGAGAAAGAAATGCAGCACCTTTTCCCACAGCTGCTCCTCATCTGGCTCCACTGTCGCCTCCTCTAGCTCAGCACCCATCTCCTGGAGGTACAGAGAGATGTTGTAGAGGAAGCCAGAGAGACGATGTCTGTCAATTGGCTTGTTTAGTGAAGGCAGGCTCTTGCTGGGAAGTAGACCGAGTGTTTTTAGGCTCCCCATAATATTTCTCACCCAAGGGTGTACAGGCTGCTCCTTGCTGGTTTCTGGAGGAGTATTCTGAGGACTCCAACCACCTCCTTTGCTCCATTTTGAAATGAGCTCCTTAAAAATGGCATCTCTTTGGTCCTGTTTACCTCCTACTGAGAGAGTCCCATTAAAGACCGCTAGTGTAAGAATTATTTAATGAACACATGTAGTAATAAAACACATAAATAATGTGCTTAATGATGCATTTTGGCGGTGCACTCACCTGTCTTCTCAGAGGATCCTTGTCCCAGTAAAAGAGCACAAACTATGATGCTTGTGAATCTAAGAGTGGTCATCTCTGGCCCTTTCTCTGCCATCTTCATCTCATGCCAGCATGCACAGTGACACAGTGGTGTCACATCCTCCTCTTCAGGGTTTTTTTTCCCTATTTATTTTTTTTAAAAACGTTTTAACTCTTTGCCTTTTTTAATTTTCAGTGATGGGATGGACCCAAGGAGAAACATATCTCACTGGAGAGGGAAATTAATTAAACCTTAATGACTGGCTACCACATCATCTTACCAACTTCACTGCATAGTTAATAAAACAAGCACCAGTAATGTACTTAACTTATAAAAAACTATAAGATGATTATAGGAAGGTCAGACTGTGATGCTGAAATGGAGTAGGAAGAATGAAAAGATGTTTAATGTGAGGAAAGACATTTATAATCCATAAAAACACAGTTCTGATTCTTACAGAGATCACAGGTTCACATTAACAGTCAAGAATACATTTGTTTCAGTTCATTTGTTTGTTTAAAACATTTTTATGTACATTTTACATGTCATTGATCAATTGCAATAATGGAAATAAAAGAGGAAAAAACTATTTTTAGAAACTCACCAACAGTTACAATCCATTCATTTCTGTGCGAATCCTTTCAAGTTTTTGCCAGCATCTCTAACTAGGAGGTAACAACATACTCGGAGCTGACCTCTTTCTGAGAGGCACTCTCTGTTTCACCATCACTCCGACTTTCTCTACCTTCCACTCTCTCCTTCTGCACCCCTCCCACCTGTGTCTTCTTTCTCCCTCTGTGCTTTTAGCTGTTTGGGGCACTTGCTATGTTGTCTCTGGGTTTAGAGTTGACGCTTGGCTTCATATTTCATGAGATATCTTGCAGTGCTCAAGTATGTTAGTTGACTATTTTCTATCACAGTAAAAAGGAAAGCACAGTATGGTTAGACTTGGGTGTATATGCATCTTTAAAATGGCAAGGGCTGATCAGGACATGTCACTCAGCCCTTTAATTTTATTTGGATGTATAACAATATATTGTTTTTGTTTTCCCAGTTCAGTATTTTGGACTTTCATGAGGTTACAAGAAGGTCACAGCACTCAGCTAGGTGCTCAAACAAGGTGAAAATCTGGATCATGTTAATCACACCCAGGATATCCCATTCTCTAACTGTCCGATGTCTCCCACTGACTAATTCTCTATTGAGCCGTCTCTCAGCTGGAACTCATCTTGTGACTTTGGGTTTGTTTGGGGGTGTAGTCTTACAGACTGGGTCAAGCCAGCAGGACTGTGCAGGCTGTCACTGTTTAGACACATTTATCCTTCGGTCAGGCAGCCTTACAATTGAGCCCTGTGCAAGGGCACAGCAGCAGGCTCCCCAGAGTCAGACCACTGTCTGCAGGCCCTGAAACCCTAGAGGGCTGAGTGAAAGGACCACCTCCTTTCTCCACTTGCTTTAGCTGTATGATACTGTGGCCTGCACAGGGACAATAACTTCCTCCTGTATTATTGATACCACAGGGAACAGCAATCACTCAGTGCAGCAGGGCTCGATTCACCACAGGAATATTCAATGAGAAACTGGATCCACCCCATACGTTCCTCCTGTCTCTGCTGGAAACTCAGGCATGACAGCAGAGAAATCAGCTGGTGAAACTAGCTGTTGAGATTGGAATACTTGGTTTTATTCCAAGGTTCAGTCTCCTCCCCATCTTACACTGGAAATACAGAAACATAATTACCTGAAAATTAACTCACTAATTTGCCATAAATTAATTGCATTCCAAGTTGGGGATATCAGGTTTTTGTCATGTTTTGTGTCACAAAATGTTGAGAGTGACCTTTAGCTTTCCCAAACATCCAAACGTAAAACAACCATTGCTGTAGTTATGAGACATAATTTAGAGAAACAATTACAACTGAGACTATAAAGGACTATAATTGTTAACAAACTGTCAGCCAGAGGTTTCACCCAATATGCATCACATCGTTATAGTTACAAACATCTCTTAATGTACAAATGGCCTTAATAGAACAGAATCATTGTATCAGTAAATTGTTTAGTTTAATATATTTATCTTATCACAAAAAAAGAAAAGTACAGAACAAAAAATCAAATGCACAAACAAACATCACACTGCAACTAAACAACCATACAAACAAATACACGATTACATGAAAAATAATTAATCTAAAACAAACATTTATTGTCAGTGATCACAGTTCTTCCCACTAGGGGAGAGAAAATTTGAGTTGCATGAGATTGAAAACGTTCAAAAAGCAACAAAGTTCTTTTGTGTTTCACTAAACTGAGTTTGAATCTATATGAAAGACATTAATGAATTTACTGAGGACACCAAAACCTTTTGTTCCCTTTAGAGCTGAAACGATTAGTTGATTAATCAGAAAATTAATCTGCAACTATTTTGATAATAATTCATAATTTTAGTCATTTTATAAACAAAAAATGCCACATCTTCACCTCTCTCCATGCCATGTCAACATTATGTCTGACACCTTTCAGACTTTCTTAGTCCACAATGATCCATCAAGAAATAGAAACGTAGAGTAAAAGTAAGCAGACAGTGACACCTGTTGCCCAGTTACTGAAATCAAACACCGGACAATAAAATTAACAATATTCCTTCTACAGAAGCTAAAATCAGGATTTCTTGAGTTTATACATTTTGGGATGTCATTTCTGTTCTCCACATACATCTACCTAAGTCAGAGGTAATGCCTTATTGTTAACAGACCACACCATTCAGTTTGTTGCAATCTGCAACCTCACCGCTAGATGCCAATAAACCCTACACACTGCACCTTTAATATAATGCGCCCTTGAAGTTTTACACCAGCCATCATATACTGTATAACAATACTATATTTCTGAGGTAATTTCAATTTATCAGACGTTTCAAAAATAATATTTCATGTTAATAATTTTGTGTTGCTGAACATCAATATTCATATCAAAGGAGAAAAAGAGAAGTTTGCTGTAGTCTAATGCAATCAAATGCAAAAAAGAAAGTGAGATCTGCTTCAAAGGGTTCAGTCTTTGGTTTTAGTTAGTTTAGTTCCAGACGCTGTAAAGCAAGACTGCTGTCAACAGGCTTTACACAAAGCTCCTCCACAGGGACTCCAAACGCTCTCTGCTTTGCCTCGTGGGTCAGCAGCAGTTCCTTACAGGCCTGCCAGATGCACAGTTGTCTAGTGTAAGTATGAATGTCACTATGCAAATAAACTACATAAATATATCAGAGATCAGTTAAATAAATGCATGGCAGCACTTTCAGAGAGTAAATAAACTACTAACCTTGGAAATCTTTGCTTTTTTATACTGTAAGTTCTTAATGGAATCATTGCTGGAGTCAATTTCTTCCTACAAGTAAAAACATGTTTCTGTCATTTTCTTGTATAGACAGCAGGATAATATGCATAAAATACACTCTGCAACTTAAAAACATTTCAAAGAATGTAAATAATAATATCAGAGATAAAAAGAAGGGCGTCAATGACTGTTGCTGGCAGAAGAGGAAACAGAAGGGGGGTATACAGCAGTACCTTAATTCTGTTTGTGACCCCACCAAGGGCAGTTTGGTCCATATTAGGGGCAGAGAGCACTGAGGAGAGCTGAGCCTGCGTCTTCTCCAGGCTGTCTGTCATGGCTTTCATTCTCTTTTCCAGCCGTGTGATCTTCAAACCTGCATTATGCTGCACCTTCTCAACATTCTGACTGAATGTCTTATACAGCTCGTCCCTTTCCTGCTGAAGCTTTGTGACACAGAAGCACACGTGAACATGCACAAAAACAGATGCAAATACAGTCACATTAATACCTACAAGCATAGGTATTAGTGTCTTGGCTTTTACCTCGCCTAATTTCTGTTCCAGTACCACATATTCCCTTTTCTGATCAGTCAGCTCCTTTATTCTGACATCTTCATTGGGATCCTGTCAAAAACAGTGTCACAAATTCACCTGTCCCCGTGTGACTGTGCAGTATGCTATGTGTCAGTCACTACGACAAACGCTTTGCAAGGCACCAAAGACAGCAACAAAGATAAATGCACAAGCTGCTACAGTAAATTATGAAACACCTGCACAATATAAACACAGAACAACATAACCTTTGTCTGCACAGAGAATCTAATCTTTTCCATGACTTCAGCTTCCCCCTTGACTTTTGAGAGAAGATCACGGAGATTCTTGTTACTCTGAAAAACACCTCGCAGGTCGATTTCCTGTTGTTTCACCTTCATGTCTTGAATCTCTTCCTAAGAAACACACCATGTGAAACAAGACATAACTGCAGCTAGTGCAACAGAAAAAATTACCATCAACAATTCAGATTATTTGTTGTGATTTAAAATTTACATGAAAAATGTTTTAAACAGAAACAAATGTATTCTTGATTGTTAATATGAACCGAGATCTCTGTAAGAATCAGAACTGTGTGTTTATGGATTGATAATGTCTTTCCTCGCATTAATTATTTGTCATTTTTTAGGAAAAATGCCTAACATTTCTCATTTTCAGGGTCTTTCCTGTGTTTTACATCTTTTGAATTGAACATCTTTGGGTTTTGAGACAAGGGTTTCAAAGGTAACGACTTGGGCTCTAGGAAATCTTGACAGGCATTTTTCACCATTTTATAGACTAAACAATCAATCGATTAATGTTAAAATAAGAATCTAGAATGAAAATAAGGCCTAAACAAATCACCAGAAATTTATTTTTGTCAGTCTGACAAGGTCGCTGTGTGTGTGTATTTATACCTTCAGTGAAACATTTACATCCAAATCCTGTTTCATGTCTACTGCGAGTGCATGAAATTTACTGAAAACATCTTCATAGTCTCTGATGAGATAGTTGATGTGGCTGTTCCCAAAATCTTTTCTATCACTGGTTTCATTTTTCCTCATGTTGTCCAGCTCTTGTTGCTGCATCTCCAGCTTTTTCTCATGCTTGGCCTGAATTTCTACTCAAATAGCAAGAACAAAATTATGACTCCCAGTTAGTTTAAAAGAGCACAGGTGTTAAATTCAACTCAAATGGACATTCGTCATTTACCTGCGAGCTCCTTCTCGCAGCTGTTCCTTGTTGTAGTCATTTCTTCTTCATGTTTCTGTTGAGATAACAGCCAAATTGTGGCAATGATGCTTACTTGTAATCATTAAATCCACAGATTTGTATATTGCTCACCTGTGTGAGCTCATTGACAAGCTTTTCAATGTCGAGTTTCTGCATGTCCACCCTGACGCTCCCCATTCTCTTGTGAAGCTCATTCTCTAGTCGTGCTTGCTCTTTCTGCATCGTGCCAGCGGACATTAAACCATCTGCTTTCAGTTCAGAGATGGTGTTCTGGTGTTCACACAGGAGGTGCTTCATCTTCTGCGTATACACCTAGCAGCACAGAATGATAAAATTCATTCACCTTTTAAATCTGTCCGCAAATAATCTTGACTTGCCAAAATTAACTGAATGCTAAATTCTGACATACATGTATGCATATTTGAATTTATTCTACGCCCCTTTTCACTCCAGTGGTCCTTAAAAATGTGATTTGTTGATTTTACATTCAAAGCTCATAAAATGATCTCCAAAATGCCAACTTTTCATGAAAAGAACTAAAAACAGCCTTATTTAATGGAGGCAATATATTTTTGATGTTATCTAAACAACTTTCACAAGGGAAGGCAGACATTTGAGAGTTATTCTCAGTTTGTAGAGAAGCATGAAATTCTTGAACTGATAAGAAAATATTTTATTATCTCTGATTTATGGGAATATTCACTACTTCGGTGGACAGCTGGGAAAGTTTCATCCTATCTGTATTTACAGTAAGAGTTGTCAGGTTTAACTTGCAACATAAATATAATCATGACTCAGTATCAAGGACACTTATAAGAACTAACAGTGCAATGTATTGCTGGCTTCCACTATTTACACTCAAGTGTCTTCTTGTTGGCCTTGTAGTTGAAAGTAAAATCTATGATCGATGACAAACTGAGTGCTAGTAGACGTGATCACATGATTTTTCCTGACTTATAAAGTTGAGAGGATCACCTGTACACATCGCTTGAGAAATGACTGATGCACAATGGATACTGAGGATAGCAAAGCATACATCAGCTGTGTCCTGCATTTGAAGAACCTTTTAAATCTGACGGCCTTGTTACTTGTTCAGAAATGTTCTGGCTTGAAATAAAGACTTGGTAAAATCCAGCTCCTGAATTTGGGCACAGTTTGTAGCTAAAGCTGTGTATCTGTCAGTTAAGCTTACCTTGATCTCTACTTGGTAGCGCCCTTCATCATCCTCTATTTCCTTATCCAAGTTTTTGCGTTCAGCTTTGGCCTCCTCTAGTTGTCTTTCTGTGATCTCCCAGAAGGTGTGGATCTTGTCCCTCTCCAGCTGAAAGTAGTTTCTCTCTTCTCTCTCTCTATCCAGCTCTTCTCGAAGGCGCACGATGTGCTCTTCCAGCTGAAATGCAGAAATCCATTTCAGTGTATGGGCATATCTGAATCTGAAAAATGTACGTCTGGCAGCTTTTCATTTGTTTTACACGTTTTCTACTGTAAACAAATTTTTCAAGTCTGTCTTATAGCAACAGGGGGTAAGGGATCTTTTAATAGCCAGCCAAACCTCTTCCGATGTTCATTTGGACACCTGACTGTTGTTTAGACACACTTGAGGTTTGCCAGTTGTGGGCATTTACCAGGCTGGAAAGGTCTATTGAAAAAATATGCCACTGGTAGGATCCAGCATGTTTGGAGTGTGACCCACACAAGGTGCTAAAAGTCGAGTTATCTTTGCCTCTGCTGCTTCAGTTCTGACTTCTCTCTTTCAAATATGTCTCTAGTGAATCTCTTAACTTTGCAGAAGTGCAACACTACATTACATTGGTGGAATACTCCTTTAATTTAAAGATCACTTTGAGCTGTGAGCTTTTCTTTCCTCCTGACATAAAAAACACACAAGCATCACTCACTCACACTTTTAAACAATAACACTTCAGCTCTGACCTGCTCCTTGGACATCTCCTCCTTGGTAAGGCCATCTATTAGTGTAGGAGTCATTGCTTTTGCAGGCTTTTTACTTGTGCCTTTGTTCTTTGGTGGCTGGACAAAAGTCAACACATTAGGAGAAGATTACAGTTGCTTCGCATTAGTAACCTAGCGTATTTTTTTTTAATGTCGTTATTATAGATCATAACACATAAGAGGATACCTAACGTTAATGTTACCTCATAAGGAAAACAATGTGTGATGCATGGATTAAAAAACAAAAAAGGAACGTTTTGCTCACCATCGTATATGTTTATATTGCAGAAATAACACGGAAAACGTGTGATGTTAAGTAGCTTAGAGATAAAGCGTTAACACATTAGTCAGTGCTCAGTCTACGGTCACAAACATGTGTTGCCTAGCAACATGACCACGTGGTTGCCATTCTAGTTCCGGGAACCTCTAGTGAAGGCGAGCTACGTTACAGACTCTCACAATGACACCTGACTGGGAGGAATTTCATTAATGAATTCATTTTAATGCCAAAAATTGAATTGTGCTTAAAGGAAAAAATACATAACTTACATCTTACTTTTCCCAGTGTCTTGTACAGTAAAGTCAAACTGTCTCCCTAGCCAGTGGTTCTCAAAGTGGGGGCTGGGGACCCCCAGGGGTCCTTGAGGGGTTTACAGGGGGTTCCCAGCAAAAAGGGGAATAATGTATTTTCACTTAGATGGCTGGGTTATCATCGTGATCCCTTGATTTGTACAGTTTAATTAATTATTTTGGAACTGCAGTAACCCTTCTTTAAACAGCTTGTTGTGATGGGAGCCAGAAAGCAAGACAATATAAGGAAAAGATAGTAGATAGGGATAGAAGTCAAGGTGGCTCTTTTGTGGCCAAACACAGGCAGAACAAACCCTGAGTTGTAGTCAAAGTCACTACGTATTACTGAAGAGTGAATAATACAAGAATTTATTCAAAAAATAAACAGGGGCCATACGAAAGCAAACAAGTTCACTTGGCTTTGTTTACACTCCTGTATGGGAATTTTCCTGATCTCAACATTATGATTTTCATCACTCACCTGAACAGCAAATACAAAGCAATCACTGTAAAATGTATAAACTTCATTTCACATAATTTTTCCCCCAGACACCTAATGCCTTCACAACACTTGTGCACAAACACACACATGGTGCTATGCTTTATAGCATAACTGCTTCAGCCACAGAGAGGTTAAAGAGGGAATAACACTGCATGGACAGTTCAAAAACTTGCTCAAGGACACCTCGGCTGGGCAGACACTTCCTAACATGCATGTCCTCCAGACAGACAGTGTCAGTATATTTATAGCCCCTGTCTAGAATACACACTAAAGGTTTCATGAGTGCTGATTATTTGTATTTACCAGACAAATCTTAGTAAAAACAGGAGGGTCGCAGTAGGCAGTATATTTATGCAGCAGCTCTAGTGGCACCACAGTGTTAAGTTGCATGTGTGTGATACATAACTGAGTAAACAGCTCTACAAACAAAGCTGAAGAAAAATTAAGACTCACATGCATATAGTAGTCCCATCTATTACTTCAGTCCTGTAGTAAATAGTGTCAAACTGTACTGTTGTTGACACTGTCAGAGAGGCTTCAACTGAACTCTACAGCCTGTTTGTACTGTTATACTGCACTGCATGATTGCAAGGAGTTTCTAATATTTTTGCTTCTGGGTCTATGAATGAGACACAATATTAGAAAATCACTTGTTTATTATTTGTTCTGCCAAATAATCCAATAACAGTTAAAAACAGACGGCTATGTACATGTTCTTGCATAAAGATATTTACATTTGAAGTCTTAACACAAGAGTCCATGGTCAAACATTCAGCAGAGGGATGTCAAAGAGGTCACACAGGCCTTCACTGTCATCCAGATTATAGACGTACTCCTGTTCAGTAGGCGGAGGAGACAGGCGGAGGAGCGGAGAAAAAACTGAGGAGGAGAAAAACACATTAATTAAGACAAATATACTACAAATACCAATATAAATGAAGTCAGAAAATGAAGTGCACTTACCTTCTGAGGCCATGAGCTCTGTGATTAGATCTGCATTCATAATTTCTACAGAAATCAGGGAAGATATAATTTATCATATATTCATGCACGGTCAAATAAAGTGGCGTTTAAGAGTTTATGAATAATTCAGAGACACAAGATACAACAAGGGCACAAACCTTTGTTTGGGTCTAGTAAGTCTTCCATTTCCTTTGATAAACTTCGCACTGAAAACAAGAGAGAAAAAATTGTTATAAAAGCACTCAGCACTGACAGAAACATGCATGAGATGTGATGGCATTATTGTGTGAGCACGCATTTAAGAAATGATCAAACACACTGACAGAAACTGCAGATTCAGCAGCCACTGTGATGTGACTGATAAACACTTGACATCTGTGTTATCTCCTCAGTTCAGATAAGGAAACCTTGCGGTTCTAAAAAGCTATTTTACCAGCAGTGACAATCAAGTATTGACCCGATTAGTGTTATAAATAAAAACTTAACATTAATTTATTTAGTACAGTCACTTTATCATACTATTAAAATATTCTGGTCCCTGAAGCAGCAGTTCTTTTCCTTTTTCCACAGAAAATTTTGCAATTCTGTCACCAAAAAAATGTGTGAAACATGTGTGATGTTGGCGTGTACGCCACATTCCTGAAGTACAAAGCAACACCACACTCGCTCTGATCTGGGATCTGAATTTGGATGCATGTAAAAGTTTAATGTTAAAGGTTTCATGTTAAAGCTAAAATTGGATGTCAAGTTGCTATTTAAGTGGCATATCAACACTTCAGACACTAACACCGCATGAACTAAGCTACTCACATGCAGATGTATCAGTTCTGTTAGGTGCTGCGTTCATTAAGGATGATGACTGAAGAGCCTGTTTGTCCTCCAAGGCCGTCTGTCTTGATTTAGTGTTGCGTTTGCCGTAAGCTGCAGGCTGACAAGGTGCACTGTTGCTCTCTGTCTCATCTGTTGTAGACATGGCTAACTTGGCATCCCGTAAAATTTCTTCAGGTGGTGGGACTGGCAAGACGACAGGGGCAGAGCTGGTAGAGTGTTTGTTAAGAAGTATGACGTCTACGGGTCCATTGATGCTTTTCAGATGGATCTGAAACTTTGCCGGGCTGTTCTGGACCTGAAAGACGATGTATGCATACAGTAAACTGTCACATTTGAATAAAAAGGTACCAAAAAGGGAGAAAATGGGTTCCAGTGATGAAGAACTTACAGCTTTGGGTATGGGAACATCTAGCTGTGTGCCAGAAGGTGCGCGTACTGCCAGAAGAGTGTGGCCTGAAGAGAGTGAAAAGAAAATGATTTATGTTGGTCTTTATGTACTTTAAAAGAAATGTTAATGGTTATTTTGCCTCTAAACTGAACAAACTAAATATTTTCAGCTGTTGTGGTGTTTTGCTAGATGTCCAGATGTGTTGATATTAGTCCACAACCAGCAACATTAATGATGAATAAACGGCCAAAACATCAGATGATTCTGAGCTGCAACTGATTTTCATTAATCAAACAGCAAATCAACAGCAGCAAAGATGAAAGAGGAGGATTTTTGCTTTGATATTTCCTCAATGGAACAAAAACGACACAATAAAAAGCAGATAACACTGGTTTCAGGTCACTGCTCCTCTACTTGGATTTTCAGCTGTATCAAACACATGCAAGAAGAGTAAGTGTTGAAAGGCAGAGTGAGAGAGTGATTATATATTACCTCTGAAGCAGTTGCAGATATCCTCATGATTCACATAGGTGAGAGTTGATCCGAGTTAAGGTGCAATTTGAAATAATGTGTGTGAGACCTTGCAGAATCTGCCAGTGTGCAGCAAGACAGAGACATTCACTATGTGCAGGTATATCGTGAACAACTAATACCTGAATTTCTGCACTGTTTACTATGTATACAGAAGTATATAGAATAGAATAACTGACAAATGTTGGTAACCAATGTGTTCCACGTGTAAACAGGCATAAAAAGGATGTGTGCTGCAGTCTTCTGTTGTGTTCCTGATGCTCTGTTCAACCCACATTTTCTGCTGGTCCAACATACATTCCTTCTCCTCCAAGTCCTCCAGCTCAGACTTTAAAACTAACAGTCTGTTGGATAACTCCAGTGCATTTTCTCCCGGCAAAGCACCACTTATTTAGAAAAAAAATACACATGTATTATATTGTAGAACATTTCACACTACACTCTTAAAATACATGCACGTCCATAAGACAGGGTTAAAACTTACATCCACTTTACAGTGCTTTTGGAAATTTTCACAATCAGACCAATGCCCTCTAGCACATTTGTGATGTCGTAGATTCTCCTTTTCTGTCCAACAGCCAAGACTCTGACAGCCTGAAAGAACATGAAAAAGCCCACATCATCAGCCTCATCCTATCTGTCCTACTTTCATTGTGTAGCCTGTGCACTTCAGCTCCAGGTGAAGATTCATATTGTTATCGGAGATACATGAGTTTATATAGCATACATACTTTCTTTCCTTTTTGTTGTTCTTAATCGTTGTTTTCAGTCATTGCACTTGATTGTTGTTTGCAGTGTTTGTTGTTTCAGTTACTGTTTGTTGTGGTTGTTTGTCTATATCTGTTTGATTGTTAGTCTCTATGCCCGTGTCAGAGTGTTGTATTATGCGTTTTAGCCCTTAAAAGCAAACAGGGACAATGACCGCGAATTAGCAACAGCTAGAGGTCCTATATACACTGCATCGGTTGCATTTTATTTAAATGTAATAATGCCTACATGTATCGTCCCTGTCAAAAAAAAATTTAAAAATCATATCTGACCCTACATTTTATTGTCCAAATATGATGAAATATTTCCAGTGTTGGGATGAGTGTGCTGTGTGATTGACTGGGCTCAGCTCACTTACGTATTTGAGGTCCAACACACCGCCTTGAGCTTCTTGTAACAACCTGACAAACCTCGTGGTGAGCACATTGAGGCTCCTCTGACATCTCTGGTATTTGGGGCTCTGGTCTGACATGGCAGTCTCTCCGTCTGGACTGTGTGGGTTTCCTTCAGGATCCATGTTGCTGGATGAGAGAGAGGAAAAAACAAATAAAGCCGGGAGCCTGACTGCACTGAGCAGTATGAATCAACTCAGCCCTGCCCGCCTCACACACACACAGCGGAAAAGATTATCCTTCAAACTCATCGATGCTTCCTGTCTGAGCCACCTTCTGTAGCATTGTGTGACTCTTGATACATATTAAGTGAAAATAAAACAGTTTCTTCTTCGTTTCTACTTTCACCATGGCTTGTTTCGCGCTGGCAGAGGTTTATTGTGATAAGCCTAAACAGGTGTTACAGCGTATTTGGTGACCCATCAGATTCTGTGACCTGCAGTGTTGGAAGTACTCAGATCCTTTACTTAAGTAAAAGTATCAATACAACAATGTAAAAATACTTAATTACATGTAAAAATCTTGTATTTAAATCCTACTTAAGTAGAAGTATAGAAGCTAAATGTACTGAAAGTACAAAGTAAAAGTACTAATTTTGCAGAAAATCAGGCTGTGAGTGATATATTAATAATGTACTTGTAGTAAATGTATTTAATATATCACTCACAGCCCGATTTACTGCAAAATTAGTACTTTTACTTTAGTACTTACAGTACATTTAGCTGGTGATACTATTACTTTTACTTAAGTATGATTTTAAATGCATGGTTTTTACTTGTTAAGTATTTTTTTTTACATTGTGGTACTGATAGGCTACATTTACTTCAGTAAAGTATCTGAGTACTTCTTCCAACACGGCAGGTCACAAAATCTGATGGGTCACCAAATACTCTGTAACACCGGAAACATTAACGTTATGTGCAGCTTTTCACTCTCGTCCAAAGCCAGAAACACAAGTTGTTTTCTTTGTTGTTTGACGTGTTAATTATTTGAACCGGAGCTAATACGTGCACACAAACATACTGCCTGCACGAGTTTCAGCGGCGAGCGTGAAAAAGTTAATTCAGGCGATGAACCGTTAAGTTAACGTTAGTAGTTTCAACGTTAACTTACCTCGCTCGTTGTGTGGACCAACACTGGGAAGCTTCAGGATACTGAGCTAACTGAAGCTAAAGCTAGTAGTCCTGAACGTAACTTACGTCACAAGTGTTGATGGCCAGGTAAACGTGTCCACAGTTTAATTTAAATCTAAAGTAAGTTTACAGTTTTGTACCAACTTTTCTGCTAATCCGCTCCCCACTGTTTTGAAGCTCGGCTCGTCTTGTTTCCGGTAGCCGTGTCTACCTGCCTTCAAAATAAAGGTTCAACCCTTCTTCTTCTTCTTCGCCTTCTTCTTCTTCTTCTGGTTTTATTGGCGGTTGGCAAACAGCTTTTGCCAAATGAATTAACAAATGAATTGCTTTATAAACCTCCATTATACTGGGAAATCAATAAGTACAATGCATATAATTGAAAAGAATATAATAATTCTACCTTTCTGTGTCATTTCCTGATTTTCCCCAGAGGTTTGTTCCAAAAAGTTGTACAGTTAAGTTCAAATAAAACCTGGAACCATTCTTTGTACATAAAGTCATCTTTCAGATTTTAGTCACTGAAAATTGACTACTTACTTTCCATCTTTACATGAATAATCTTGACACATAGCCCACATATTAGATGGTGAATGTAATTAGTCTCATGGGAAATTATATTTTTGTTATGTAAATGAGGAAACACAGGCTCTTAATTTACTTTTTTATTAATTAATTTAAACAAAAAGGTCTTAGAATAGGCCTATATGAATATAGAATACATTGTCACTGTTGTTTTGACTTTTGTTTAATTTAGTCATGGGTCAGCCTTAAAGAGCCCGTTTAGGATTATTTTTGTGTTGTTTTATTATTGACAGAGTGAGTATGTCCTCCTACTTGTTTTATTAATGTGTTTAATTTAAAAACATTTTATAATATATTCCTGACTCACTGATGATAACTCGGTAAAGCTGCTGGCTTCTGCTAAACTATCAACACCTGCTTCATTGTTCAGGAATTTCAGGCGCCGTTGATCACATGACACACAGCAGCGGTCATATGATGTCCTGGTTCTTTTTAAAGGAAGTTACTGCAACAAGCGAGCCTCGCCTTTCTCTTCATCTGCGGAGTGGGGTCGTGTAGTTTGCTGGGGTTTTTTCTTTGCTCAGAATCAGCGAGGTTACGTGATGTTTAGCGGCGGTCTGCTGCTGGTGTGTTTGCTGGCCGTGTTTCCGCTCGGCTCGCGGGCTCAGTATGCTCCTGATGAGGTGACTAACCTGCCAGGTATGTCGTTCAAACCCAACTACCGCCAGTGGTCGGGGTACCTGCAGGCGCGGCCGGGCAAGTTTCTACATTATTGGTAAGAAACTTTAACCGACTCGGTGTTTGGGAAGGGTCCATAATCCTCCGGGTTTCCTCAGTTTTACCTCAAGTAAAATGTTTGATAGGTCCACATTTTTTCAAATGTCCTTAAAACAGGTGTCCATATGAACACTGAAAAAGGTTTTCCTCGCTGTAAACATTCCTCCTGTTCATACTGGCTATTAAAAGATTCCTTTAAAATGTCCTTTCAATGTAAGTGATGGAAGCCAAAATCCCCAGGTTGTCCACACAGTCATTTTGTGCAAAAATGCATTTAAAAGTGCATCTGAAACTTATATGGGGCTTTAGCAGCCTGAGTTAGTCATATCAAGTGGACATCTACAGTATTTTTAGCATCAAATTCCCTCTTTGTGTTTCCACGGACAGTGTTTCCCTGTTGAGCTGCAGTGCAAGTATAGTAACAAAAAGAGGAACTTTGGCACTGATGTTGAAAGATAGAGTGATTATTATGACAGGAAAAACCTGTCTCAATGTTCATCTGGGCACCTGACTGTTGTTTCAAGACAGACTTCAAAAACTGACGCTGTCCTTTAAGCATGCATGAAACCATGACCGAAAGTGTTTTATTTGAAATTTCCCCTAAGAGGTTACTCTGTCCTTTTTTATTTATTTTTTAAACATTGCTATTTGTGAACATCTTTGTAATACCACAAGTTATTTTGAATAAGGCTGAAGTTCACTGTTTGACTTTCTAATGTGCTGTGCAGCAGGTTAAAAGACTTCTTGAGAGTGTGACTTTCCAACATAAGTGAAATGAAGTGAAAATAAATCCCTTGTCCTGATCTCCTGCAGGTTTGTGACCTCTCAGCGGGACCCAGTCAAAGACCCGCTGGTGCTCTGGCTGAATGGAGGCCCAGGCTGCAGCTCACTGGACGGATTCCTGTCAGAGAACGGACCCTTTCACGTAAGCATGCTTACTGTGTGCATAACTTCACCTGTGCACTGAATTAAAGTGACAATGTTGACTTTCCTTTTCAGGTAAATGATAACGGAGCTACACTGTATGAGAACAATTTCAGCTGGAACAAGATTGCCAATGTGCTGTATCTAGAATCTCCTGCAGGAGTTGGTTATTCCTACTCCGATGACAAAAATTATGCCACCGATGATGACCAGGTGAGTTTAGTGACTGACAACTGGCAAATGTTGTAAAGCTAAAAGAAAAACAACTTACAAACAGCTTTTCCATTTCCTCTTAGGTTGCTGAGGATAATTACAGAGCCTTGCAGAGTTTCTTTGTCAAATTCCCAAACTTCACTCAGAATGAGTTCTTCATATTTGGGGAAAGTTATGGGGGAATTTACGCACCAACCCTCAGCCTGAACGTGGCAACAGGCCCCGCAAAAATCAACTTCAAGGTGAGATGTTGTTTTGCTCATCAGCTGCTCGCCGTCAGCATCTGTGTCATGATGGTGATGATCTTTAAACTTTTGCAGTACAGCAGACATACTTTAACTACCAAAATTTATCCTGAATTATCTTTTATTTTTAGGGCTTTGCAGTGGGAAATGGTATCAGCAGCTTTGCTCTCAATGACCAAAGTTTGATCTATTTTGGTTACTATCACGGCCTCTTTGGAGAAGAGTAAGTTTCACTTTGAGGATGAAGTTTGCTTTACACTGAGGGAATGCATTCATAAAGCGACGTCATCAGATGCTAGTTCGTTCCTTCGGTTCATTTAGCAGTGATTCACACAACAAATCAGTAACTTTCAAATCACGTCACATTAAACATATGATTTTAATTGTATGTAAAATGAAAGATCAACTGTAGTCTGAAAAGAAGCTACAGTACAGTTTGCTTCTCCTCCTAACTGACCAGTAAATATGTGGAGTATTTCAGTGTTGACTCATTTTCCTGCCTGAATGCTAAAAAGCCAATTTTTAAAAAGCAACTTTTGCATCAGTATACAGACATGCAAACACTAATGACAACAAGCCAAGATGTTAAATATGTACAGTAGTTGATGCTGTTCTTTATGTGCAGCTTATGGCATGATCTGAACACGAACTGCTGTGAGAAGGGGAAGTGTAATTTCTATGACCCCAGTTCAGAGGACTGCAAGATAGTGGTACGTGTTTCTTCATTTCAACAGCGTACCTACCGGATGATTGATTCAGAGTCTAATCAGCCCTCGCTCTTGTCACTCTCCAGGTGCATGAGGCCTTTAATATCGTGTATGAGAGCGGACTTAACGAGTATGCACTTTACTTGGATTGTGAGGGTCGCAGAAGTTCCTACAAAAGCTATGAGATGACCATGAATCATCTGTTTCAGAAGCACAGGAAACAGCCACACGCCTACAAGGTGAGAGTGCTGCTGGAACGTGCACCTGTGCTTCTTCTCGTTTGACTCAGTTTTGTTGATGATCTCTTTTTAAATTAAGTTCTTAGGTCAAGTGCCTGCCTCGTCCTCTGTGATACTGGGTGAAGTCCCACCCTGCATCAACAGTACAGCTCAGGCAAACTGGCTGAACAGAGGCGACGTGAGGAAAGCTTTACACATTCCAGATTTTCTGCCTGCATGGGACATCTGCAGGTATGTTACAGTAGCAGCAACTGTCACTGCAAACAAATCCACATCACTCTTCTGTTTTTGTATTATCAATACATTTTATTGTGTTAACTTCCAGATTAAAGGGGCACTCCAGCAATTTAGTATGGTACTTTTAATAATGAATGAGGGATTTAAAAAATAAATAAATAAATAAATAATAATAATAATAATAATAATAATAATAATAAAGCAGCAGCAAGTAGAGATTCTGACTTTAGGCCCGTAGCTGCAATTACTGTTCTTTGTGACCATTTATAAAGTTTTTGTGGCTGCAAAACAATTTTAGACACCATGTACTAAAGATGGTAATTTGATCTGTTACTGACAGAATACAGTAGAGCTGCAATGATTAATCAATTAGCTGCCAACTCTTAAATAAATTAGAGGTCGTCATCTTTGGTTGTGGGAAACATTGATTTTCATTTTTCACCATTTTCTGACATTTTATGGGTCAAACAGCTGATCGACTGAGAATATAATCATTAGTTGCAGCCCTAGAATATAGCAAATTTATCATAGCAAAAATAAGTGAAAATGCTGCTTTTGTCCAGGGTTGTTTGATCACCTGCACCTTTGTTAATAGCATTGATTTAACCTCACTTCACAGGTTTTCTTATAGAAGGAACAATCATGTATCCTTATTGATATTAGCTCTGTAATGGGTTTGAGAACAGATACTTTTTTCACTCCAATTCAAGACTAATTTGTACATCTGAGTCAGGAAGATGTCGATGACCACAATAACTCCATATTAACAACCCATAACTTTTCCTGACTTTAGTGACATTGTTGGAGGGAATTACACCACCCTCTACCCAACAGTGAAGGAGGTTTATCTGAAGCTGCTCTCTCGGGGCCTTCGAGCACTCGTCTACAACGGAGACACCGACATGGCCTGCAACTTCCTGGGGGACCAATGGTTTGTGGAGGACCTCGGCCTGAAGGTAGCAACTTCAATTTCTCAATAATTTTTTTTTTTTTTTTTTTTTTTTTTTTTAGGAAAAATGATAAAATATACAAGTCTTGTTTGTTTTTGCCCTAACTGCAACTCTTAATTGTATTGAAATGTTGCTCTTAGTCAACTACCAAGTACCAGACCTGGATTCATGAGGACCAGATTGCTGGTTTCTACCAACAGTTTGGAAACATCACTTTCCTGACAGTCAAGGTAAGCAAGCACTAAGATTTCTGCAATAAAAGTGTGGTAGTCCAGTTTTGTTTTTTGTTTTTTTTAGGTTGGTAATATGGTGCCATTATATGATGAAATACCCTTTCTGTCTCAGGGTGCGGGTCACATGGTTCCACAGTGGGCTCCTGGTCCAGCTTTCCACATGTTCCAGTCATTCATAACAAATGGCTCCTACTGAGCGACGATGGAGACTGCTCTCTGTGTTATACCTGCACTTATCACTTGTTTGGATGATACATTTTTCTCAGGGAAGATGAATTTGAAGGGAAAAGGACTGTTAGGGCACTTATTCTTGTATTGTTCCCACAGTACCTGTAATGCAGTGAGTTGCTTTTTTTTTGGGACACATTATTTGTTGTGTTGTCTTTGTTCTCCATCACAATGGACTTGAAACAAAAACACCAACTTTGAGCTTTGATTGTGTTTACATCCATATTGGCTGAACAGTGTAGGAAGTGTAGGAACTCCTTTTTATACAGTCTTCCAATGTGACAAGACCACAAATAACTGGGCATATTAATAAATTTAAATAAAATACCCATATTTAATCAGTCAATTAGTCAAGACCAGGCCACTGTTTGGCCTTTTTTAAAAACTCCATTGTCCAAAAACTGGGAAATTAATATTATATAAAAGGGGCTAATAAGACGTCCTACATGTTCACCCAATATGGAAGTGAACACTGTCCTTAAAAGGTCAACACTTTGACCTCACTGTTAATTCCTTGTCAAGAATACAAACACAAAATGGAAAGTGTCCTTGTCCAAATACTTCAACTGCACTGTACATGATCACATAAACTGTTTCCTGTGGCACCAACGTGAAGCTGAATCTTTGGTGTTTGCTGTTTTCATTTAACTTTTCAGTGAAAAGGAGTGATACAAGGTGATTGGACTGAACTTAATGATGATGCTTGTTCAAAACTGTAATCTTGCTTGCATTTGTCTTTTTATTAAATGTTTCATTGATCTGTCAGTGACACACGGATTGTGATTTATTCACGTCTTGATCGTAGTTGATTTTATTGAAATATCACAAGTAGTTCTGTTAATTTTCTTGTCATGATCCTTTATGTTTGCAAGTCACCATTCTGTGAAAGACAACAGACACATCATTTATGACAGGAAAAATGTTTGACCTAAAAAAACAGTAAATGAGTGACAGATCATAAATGCAGCAAAAGCAGCTGACATTCAGTCATGTGACCCAGATGAACTGTCTGCAGCACCAAAAGGATAAAAGAAATCAAAAGCAAAATATTTGACACAAATGCTTCAACTCCAAACCAGAAGAACACTGTATTCCAGCGATGATTGCACGAAAGATCTGCAACATATCAATGAAATAAAACGCAGCAGCTGTAAAGTTTCTGTACTGGTCACATGGTGCAATGCTGCAGACTGTTTCTGTTTCACTCTGGTTTCTTTCCCTTCCGCCAAATATGTGAGAATATATTCACACCAACAGTGTTGCAAATAAACCACATTCCCTTTTGACCTTTTCTGTCCCTTACATTCACAAATGAAACACCAAATATTGCTGTTTCACTCATAAAACCTGGATAAACAGTACCGACAAAAGACTGTAAATTATTGACTCATTGACTCAATTATTGACACTCTGTCCTTAACATACCAAAGATAATCTGTGATACAGCAAAATAATTGTAAAACCAGGCATTGAGGCCACTCTAGTCTTGATTACCATGTCATCATAAACGTCCTCATTTTCAAAAAAAAAAAAAAATTAAACTGCACTTGGAGCTCAGTTGGAAAAGTAACTTCATAAAATGAAATTAATTTTAGAACTTGCAATCCAACTTAATGTGCTTCGATCATCTTTAGTGTTTAAAGTTTTGAATTACGTAGCATAAAAAAACTAAGGAAAGCTCACACTTTGGTTTCAGCCCAACAAGAACAAATAAATGATCATTTTTTTGAGCTTGAATCATAAAGCCTGCATTGTTGTGTACTGATTCAAGTAAATCAAACTCCCACTTAAGAGTTTAGTTGATTTCTCCCCACTGACCAAGACAAACTATTTGTTGTACACACTGTCAGTAATGGCAGAATGTACAATGTGCATTCTGAATGTCAATCATTTGCATACATTCACAAAGACACAACCATTTTCAAACCCACTCTGTGAGGAATCAGTTTGGGTTTTCATATTCTGTACAAGGCAGTGCTGCTGGACGGCCTGCAGGTCTGTGCAGTTGTTTGGGAGGCACAACGCTGTAGGTGTCATCCAGACTGGCTGTTACGTTTTGGCACAGAGTAACTAGTCCTCTTTCTGAAGTCCTGCAGGTTTACATGAAACTAGTTTTGTCCTTTTGCAAAATTGTCTTAACAAGCATGAACTAACTTTAAAACTGATAATGAAAATCACCATTATAGTTCTTAAAACCACAACAAATGTATAAGAAAGTAACAAAATGTTTAAATAAATAAATCAAATGTCTTCATAAATCTATTTCAAAATGTAATGTTAGTATGTCTTATGTAATAGCTGAAGACCTGAAAGCCTTTGATTTTAGACTGATCTTGACTGGAAATGAACAAATCAAGCCCTGCAGTTAACACATCATTCATCAATCATGACGTGTCCTACTGTGTGCAAACCTATCACTTAATTCAATTTTCCACTGGAGAAAAGGCAAATTTCTTAATCTTTGGACAAATGATTAGTAGGGCAAACATAAAGTGTGTCACTGGATTAGACCCGGGAACCACCGTATATTTTCAATGATAAGAAACATTTACTTTGACATGCAAGTTAAAATACACAAATTGGTACAATTTCATTATTAAAATCAATTTGATTGTAAGACCTTTCTGTACAAAGTCCCTTAGCTCTTGTAAACAGGACAGGAATGTCTCACACATACAGGGTCAGCAGAAAAGCTCCCTGCGGAGTGGCTACACTGTCGAAAACTGCTTTCACTGCAAGTTAAAACAAACATAAAAAACATAGAAACATGCGATTTAAACTTCACAGAAATTAAAAAGGCAAAGTGTCTAGAGTCACTTGACATTCTGGGGTTTCTTCGACTGCTCCTTGACTGAGGAAAGCGCTCTGGAGCTTTAACTCAGTACGGAGTGGAGATGTGACATGCTGTAGAGGTCTTGATTATTTAAATGAGTGTCATGAGATGCTTCTCCATCGTCTCCACTAGTTCATAATAGCAGCACAGGACTAAACTCTGTCCACAACGACGAGGCTCCGAGAGAAATGATCCTTTTAGCTGACGACATCTTGATAGATGGAATTGGTCGTGGTGAGGCCAAAGATGAAAGCTCCGATTGTAACCATGACAACACCGAAGACCACCAATCCATGCCAGCTGTAAAGGAAAGGACCAACATTAAAGAAAATCCTTATCAAGGATAGAAGTTTACATAAATCTTCCATTAACATTTGGAATACTGACACTAAATGTCTCTAATGTGAGACGCTTCTTCCTGAGGATAGTGCAGAAAAAAAAAAAAAAAAAAAAAATCACAGAATGTGTTTTCTTTTGGGTCTGCAAATGACATTTTTTCTTCATTTTTCACTATCAGTTAATCTGCCAAATATTTTCCCAATAATCACTGTCTATAAGACGTCTGAAAAAATACTGAAAAATGCTCACAGTTTTCCAGAACCCAAGTAGACATTTGACAACGTCTTGTTTTGTCCGACCAACAGTTCAAAACCCTATAATATTCAGTTTACATTGATAAAATACAGAGCAAAACAGCAAAGTTCTTATTGGAGAAGCTGGAAGCTGAGAATGATTGAAATTTTAGCTTAAGAAATTACTTCAACAATGAATCAAGTATCAAAATAGTTGCAGATTCATTTCCTGTAAGCAGACTAATCAATTAATCAACTAATCATTGAAACTGTAGTTAAGCTCATTGTTTTGGTTTCTAGCAAACAAGCTTTGATAAACCTGCCGTTCACTTCCTGCCCAGCAGCAAACAGACAAAGTAAACACACAAAGGCACCAAGTGGCTGCTGAACCCTGTTTAAGAGCTACAAGGAGACTGAATGTTTGACTTGCGTTCATCAGGTGGCCAGATACACAACTCCAAATGACTGTTACAGTTTCTCTGTGTCTGCTGAATGTCTAACAGACAACTGATTGATTACACATAAGCCATAACTTCATAAGCGGTAGCTTGTTTGGACATTTTTCTGCCCCCTAATGGCCAAAGTTTGATAATGTATCTTTGAATGATCATTTATTCCTAGAAAGGAAAATTCATCCTCTGCATTTCTCCCCTCCTAGCTTCAATGCAGCACTGAAGGACCACCTCCAGTCACAGAAACATGCATGTTTTTTTGGGGTGGGAGGAAATCAAGCACCTACACAACATGAAAAAGTATAAGCAGCATCTCACCTGGCAGATCGGTTGTCTGTCTCTGACAGTTTGGCTTGCATCAAACATAAGCCTGTTGATTTTAAAAAGAGACACAGACATTACCGTATGACATTAAAGTTGCACAGAAATCTGAAAGTGTGCACACAATGAGGTGGATCTCACCTGGAAAGACAAAAATAAAGCAGGCTGCCAATCCTCCAATCAGTGAGATGACCCGACCGATATCTGGGATGAAGAGAGCGAGGACAAGCGTGACAACAAACCACACCAGCGTCTGCAGGATCCTCCGCCTCTGCTCACGGCGTACACACACCTCCACCTGCTCGCCCTGGAAACGCAGCCACAGTCCCTCGATAACTGCCCTGCAACGACACACGATTACAGCGGAGTGCAGTGACGAAATGCTGCATTAACGGCATTGTGATACAAAGAAATAAAAATATATCAAATAGGGAGACCAGAAGTGCGTTTATCTTCACTGTATCTTACCTGCCACAGAAATGTAAAATGGGGTATGAGGTGATCACACAGATGACGATGAAAGCTCTTGCGATGGCCACAGCGATATCATTGGGAGGGTATGACATCAGCACATCCTGGCTGACATTGGAGCCGAATGTCAGGAAGCCACAGACACCTGGTCAATCACAGAACAAGGCAAGCAGGTAAGTATTGACAGCTTGTCGCGACCCACTTGTCTTGCAACACGCTCCACAAGTTGTCCTTTGCTATCAGCATGATTAGAATTGACATTTAAATACTCAGGAACCAATAAAGTAGACCACGGTTTTGCAGTTTGTGATAAAGTTTGAGAAAACCAAACATCTCTTTACAAGCCAGTTTTCTAAATTTATTCACTAGTCAGTTAAAGTATATGATGTAGCAGATACACTGACAATACCTGTTCCTGTGTAAACGAAGAGGCAGATTATCATGCTAAAAGTGACGACGACTCCCCACGGTTTGATCTCCTTCCTGCTCATGCTGTTGAACACCGGAACACAGCTGACATGGCACTGCGGGTGAAAAAACATTTTTCCTTAATATTAAACTTAAATTTACAATTTAAAAAAAAAAGGTATTTTGTTTTATGATCTCAAATGATACCAAATGAAGAGGTACCTGGAAACCAAAGCATATGGTTGGCATTGCATTGAAAACTGCAGTCCAGGAAGCAGAACTGTAACAAACACAATGATTTAGCAACTCAGGCAAAGCATGAGGATGAGCATGCAGATGTTTCTGCTTGAATGAATGGTGAACAACCCGAAATGTTGCAATACTTTGTAAAAAGTTGTTTTTTTTTTTAAAGCTGATAGTGTCGTGGAGTGTGTGCAGGGCTCACCTGGTGGGAATATAGCCTGGAGTCACCTCTTGATCGGGCCAGATGTACTTAACAATCACCACTATGGTAACATACCAGGTTCCCATCACACTCAGTGCGCTACAAAGAGGGGAAAACAACTCAGACATGATTATCAAGCAAGGCACAAGTTAAGAAAACTTTATTCATGTGTGTAATAATAAGCTGTTGGTAGATTTGTACCTGGCGTATTTCTGAAAGCTGATCTCTTTGGGGATGGAGAGAGGAAGAATAACCAGGACTGCAGTAACAACGATGGTGAATTTGCGGTCCATGTACCAGTAGCCACTGACCATGCCATCCGTTTCATGAGCCACTGCGGCTATCACTACAACAACAACAACAACAACAAAAAAACAGAAATTACAGAAACCTTTGAGAGGGACGAGTAGACAGTGAAATATATGCAGGATAGAGTAGCACAGTGGGAATTAACTGCTGCACACATGGCAGAAATTTAGCAAAGTAGATAATTGATGTCACGGCCTCTTCATTCACTTCAAAAAGACTAAAAAGGAGGCAGAAGGTCGCAATCTATTCTCAGAAACAGACGGGAGTAGGATTTCTTCACTGTCAGCGTCTTGGAACGTGGAAATGGACAAGTGGGTCACATGAGGGACACATTTACTGCCCTAAAAAGCTGAGTGGTGTCATC